>NC_134359.1:61599384-61634384 GCF_048569485.1 Anomaloglossus baeobatrachus
ACGATCGCCTACAGTGCTGCCAATTCTCTCTATAATGGGCCCTATCTAACCTCGTTTGCACCAATAATTGACAGATTTCTGCCCAAGCTGTGCAAAAACAAAACATTGCCAATCAATGGAGAGTGCACGGTTCACGGAAGCCTGGCTTAACGCAAGCTAGACCATTTAACAGATCCCACGGATTGCTCTGGCCTTCATTCTTTAACCCCTAGACAGAGATCTGAATGTCAACAGGAACCCCTGGGCAATAGAGTCAGCTGCTGACCGGTGGAGCAAGAAGGCAGCAAGAAGAGTTGTCACACGGGATCAACACCAAGAGTTGACGTAAGGCTGAGGCCACATGGGGTTATGTGCGAGTCCTTGCATGACACTTGGCTCACGCTCGCAGCGGGAGCCAAGTGTCATGCGATTGCAATCCGATCAGAAAACAGCGGCAGTGGGGGGGCCGGCACTACGGAGCAGAGGGCCGGCGCTGTGGAGGAGAGGAAGGGATTTATTTTTTATCTCCACCGTTGCCGGCTATTGCAATTCTCGCACTGCTCTCGCATTACGCCAGTGTAACGCGAGAGCAATGCGATGTTTCTCTCGGCCCATTAACTTGAATGGGTGCGAGTGAAACAGGATCGCATTGCACTCACAGCATGCTGCGACTGTTTTTTCGGTCCAATTAGGGCTGAGAAAATAATTGCTCATGGGGGCGGCCCCATAGAGTAATATTGGTCCGAGTGGAATATGATTTTTTTTATCGCATTCCACTCGCACTGTTTTTCTCGCCGTGTGTCCTAGGCCTAAGGGACAAAATCACTAAACAAGTGGGTGGTCAAAATAGAGATTGAGGTGACAAAATATACAATGTAGCTCAACAGGAGCAATGAGTTAGAGTAACCAGGTCTAGGTGAACTAAATAACTGGCAGCCAGGACTGTCTGCTGGTGTTTATGTAATAGGGAGCACTGGCCATAGGTGAATAGGAAAGGACAACTAGTCTCAGCAATTTTAAAGCTATAATGCCAGATACTGCTGTCATGCAGCTGTAGCAGTGATCTTAGTGCGGCGCCCTCTAGTGACCTGGGCCGAGGGTGCAGCGCGTGTTAAAAGACGGATTTGACAGGCAGCTCATGAATATCGAGAACTACATAAATGAAAGGACTAGCAGAGCTGCAGCAGAGAAAACAGTGTTGTATCAAAACTACAGCAAAAATCACCGTGACGTAGCTCCATAGTACTGTTGAAAAAGAAAAAAACACAAAAAAAAAAAAAAAAACAGATGCCCACCAAGTTCAACCAGGAAATGCAAGATGATAAAGGGGATAGGTATATAACAAAACCAAAATGCATGAAGCAATCTGCCCCAAAAGATCTAATCTTTGCCTCCTCTTCCCGAGTGTCAATCAACTGGATCAACATTCAGAACTAGCGTTTTGTATACTTACATAGGTATTAGTTATTTTTTAAAAAAAAACAAAAACATATAAGCCTTTTTGTAAATAATTGTCTATTCCTGCTGTGACCAGCTCCTGAGGTCGCCATTCAACAGATTAAAGGGAACCTTTCACATGTAAAAACGCTATTAACGTGCACACATGGGGTTAATCTGCAGGCTAATAGTATTTGAAATACGGTATGCCCGTCGCCTGCACATTGAACCCCGCTGCTGGACAGAAATTAACTTTATTCCGCCTGTCAGTATTCGGGTTTAGTCATAGGGGCAGCGCCGCTTCAGTCACTGCACTGGGTATGGATAGCGACGGCTGTAACCACGCCCCCTGCACTGACTGACAGCAGGTCCTAATGCTGAGCGGCTGTCAGTCAATGCAGGGGCACGGTTATAGCAGCTGCTCTCCATACACAGAGCGGTGACTGAGCTTGCGCCAGCGCCTCCCCCATGACTGAAGCCTGAATGCTGCCGGGAGGATTAATGTTCATTTTCTCCCAGCAGCAGAGTTTAATGTGTAGGAGTCAGGCAGGTTTCAAATGCTATTAACCTGCAGATTAACCCCATATCTGCAGGTTAATAGCACTTTTACACATGACAGGTTCCCTTTCAATAGTTCTCATACTAAGGAAGCCTTGTATCCCCTGGAGATAGAGCAAACCTTGTTTTTCTCCAGATGGAGGGAGTGCTCCCTTGTATTTTGAGGGGGTTTTACATGAAACCACTTCTGACAATACTTTTTGTACAAATTAATCAAGTCATCCCTTAGATATTTCTTTTTTAAGACTAAATACATATAATTCTTTTAATCTTTTCTCATATGGAAGCTCATTCATGCCCTTTCTCAGCTTTGTGGCTCTTTGTATCCTTTGAAGCCCTCCTTTCTATGAACTGGTACCCAGAACTGAACTACATAAGATGAGCTACTGAACTACATCCAGATGAGGTGATGCTAACATATTGCAACGCTGGTAGTATTACGTTCCATGCCATGTATTCCTGCCTTCTATAACACATGACAATATCCTGCAAGTTTTAGAAGCCGCTGATTGACATTGCATGCCCTTATCTAGGCTGTGATCTACAAGTACACATAGATCCTTCTCTACAAGTGACATTCCTTGTTTTACTCCCAACCCCCTTCCTCCTAAACCATAGGGTGCCCACATATTAGTTCCCCGATGCAAATATATATGTTACCGGCAATGTGTAAAAACAGGCATTCTATAGAATACCTAGGCAATGTATACAATGACGGAAATGGGTTGTCAAAGTATGAAATACATCAGACGTTCATACATTTCCTAGTCATTCTATAGAATGCCTAAATGACAAACAGGCGAAGTGTAGAATACTACAGGGGCGGCCCGTCCAAAAGTAGGTGGACAGAGCAGGCAGCAGCAGATATATGAAACTGGCTCAGTTGCCCTTAGCATTAGCAACCAATCTTTTGAGGTTTATGTGCAAGACTAAGTGCCAAGCTAACAAATGCCTTTGCGTAAAAAAAAAATAAAAGTGAAGTGCAATTCAAAATGCCATTCTAGCCTCCCGTGTTGCAACAAATAGTCAGGAATGACACTTCTGATTACCATATTTTTCGCTTTATAAGACGCACTTTTGTTCCCCCAAATTTTGGGGGAAAGTAGGGGGTGCATCTTATAATCCGAATATACGGATTATATACTGCAGGGTCCAGGGGAGGTGGGGGCAGCTCTGGAGCGGTGCTGGAGGCTGTAGGAGGCTGGTGAGCTGGGGAAGGCTGCAGTGCTCCTGCTCCCGCTCATATAATATGCACTGCCGCCGTTCATCACCGTGGTGCTGAAACCGCACCGCGGTGACGAGCTGGGGGATCGGCGCATATTATATGTGCCTGTGCTTCCCTTTGATGACACATGCCCCCCCCCTGTGTTAGATATGGCCCCCATGCTACTGCCCATAGTAAGATAAAAAACTCTTTACTTACCTCCTCCAGCGTGTCTCCGGTGTCTCCCTCCTGCCGCTGTGATCATGCACGCAGAGATGTCACTCTGCTGTGCCGATCAGATGACCGGCACCGAGAACCAGGAAGTGCAGGAGCTCAACCGCACGGCGGGAGACACGAGGGAGGACAGTGCTGGAGAAGGTAAGGAAAGAGTTTATTTTACTAAAAGCAGCAGCCTGGGGGCCATATCAAACACAGAGTGATGTGCGCCATCCACAGGGGGCGATGGGCAGCAATAGAGGCTGTGTGCAAACCACAGGGGGCCATGGGCAGCAATAGGGGCCGTGTGCAAACCACAGGGGGCCATGGGCAGCAATAGGGGCTGTGTGCCAGCCACAGGGGACCATGGGCAGCAATAGGGGCTGTGTGCCAACCACAGGGGCCGTGTGCCAGCCACAGGGGGCCATGGGCAGCAATAGGGGCCATGTGCCAGTCATAGAGGACATGTGCCAGCAATGGGGGACATGTGGCATCACTGGGGGACGTGTGCCAGCAAAAGGGGGCTATATTCAATATAAGGGGGCCATATCCAGATTAAGGGGGCTATGAGGGACATATACCCCATATGATTTGTTAGACGGACACTGGCATTATAAGACGGACCCAATTTATTAAAAAAAATTCTCTTTTCCTTCACCAAATTTGGGGGTGCGTCTTATAATCAGGTGCGTCTTATAAAGCGAAAAATACGGTACTTTTTTTTCCCAGCAAAGATATCCTGTTGTTCATTTTGCATTTCTTCTTTCATGCTTTTGACTGTTTGTTACTAAAGACTAATAGTGAGGAATGACACTTCTGTTTCTTTGTGTTTTTCCCAGTAAAGATTTCCTGTTGTTCATTTAGGATTTCTTCTTTCATTAGTTTTTTGACTGTTTGTTACTATAGACTTTTCTAATCTGGGCATTATATCAGACTTTGCCTGAGCAGTTCTTGTCTTTCTTTATAATACCTAGACATTTTATGTAATGCCTAGGAAAAGTATAGAACAACGCAGATATTTCATAACTTGCCTAAAAACGACAGGGATTGTATACATTGCCCTAGGTATTCCATAGAATGCCGGGTCTTCATACATTGCCTGTAAAATATGCATTTCTCCATACTGAACCTCATTTGTCATATGGCTGCCTGAACACTGTTTGTTTAAAGGGAACCTATCAGGTGCAATATGCACCCAGAACCACAAGCAGTTCTGGGTGCATAATAACTGTCCCTGTATCTAGTAGCATAGATAAAGAGATCTTTAGAAAAAGTATTTCTAAAGATCCTTTATGATATGCTAATAAGCGCAGGGACTAGTCACAAGGACGTTAGTTCCTGCGCTCATTCCACCCTCTTAGCATGTTAGCACACCCAATGCTATTTAATGCCCTTTGCCCAGCATCATCGGTGGTGACACATGTACCTGTGTCCGTTGTCACCGCCTTAGATGCCCAGTTCAGACTCATTGCGCTTCCCCGGCACTTCCGGTCAGGCGCATTATATAACCGGGTGTACGCATCCCGGCTTCAGAGAAGTCTAGTGCGCATGATCGGAAGGGCCGAGACTTCTGATCATGCGCGCTGAGCCTAAACCCTGTGTCGGAAGTGGGGACTATGGACACGGGTACGCGCGACAGTGTCGATAACCCTGGGCAATGGGCATTGAATAGCATTTTAGCACACACCGGTGGAATGAGCGCAGGAACTAACGCCCTTTCGACTAGTCTCTGTGCTCATTAGCATATCATAAAGGATCTTTAGAAATACTTTTTCTAAAGATCCCTTTATCTATGCTACTAGATACAGGGACAGTTAGACAGGGATTAGCAATATGCACCCAGAACTGCTTGTGGTTCTGGGTGCATATTGCACTTGACCGGTTCCCTTTAACTCCACTTATAATTTTTGGACATCCTCCATATACTGCTTTTGCTGAATAGAACTGAACCGGAGACCATTCACAGCAGCAGTCACAACTCTATTAAAGTCTAAAGCTCAATCAAAATTGTGAAAACCTGGATTGCTATATTGCGGTCTATTTTTGGTCTGTGTTACATCCAATTTCATCTGTATTTCTTGTTTGTTTTTTTTTGTTAAAGTATACGTTTTTAAAAATGTTTTTGTAATCGTGCCACAATACAGATGATAAAACATGTAGTGAAACTGAAATGACATAGAAAGGGGGTACAAATAGTGTCTTATCCAGCGGTACCAGAAAGAATTTAATTAGGTGCATTAACCTGGTGCGGTGGTGTTAAGCTGGGATTACACACTGAGACTTTCTAGCGATCCAACCTGCGATCTCAACCTAGCCGGGATCGCTACAAAGTCTCTGGTAAGCTGTCAAACAGGCAGACCTGGCCAACGACCTAACAGCGATCCGGACCTGCAGAGCGACTAGCTGGTCGTTGAGGACGTGTCAAAAAAGCAGGTGAACTTCACCCGACTTCATTTAATGCTGCGCGGTTCTGTCTGTGTGCCGTGTAAATAAATAATTAAAAAATCCGGCGTGCGGTCCCCCCCTATTTTAATACCAGCCAGATAAAGCCATACGGCTGCAGGCTGGTATTCTCAGGATGAGGAGCTCCACGTTATGGGGAGCCCCCCAGCCTAACAATATCAGCCAGCAGACGCCCAGAATTGTTGCATACATTAGATGCGACAGTTCTGGGACTGTACCCGGCTCTTCCCGATTTGCCCTGGTGCGTTGGCAAATCGTGGTAATAAGGAGTTATTGGCAGCCCATAGCTGCCAATAAGTCCTAGATTAATCATGTCAGGCGTCTCCCCGAGACACCCTCCATGATTAATCTGTAAATTACAGTTAAAAAACACACACCCGAAAAATCCTTTATTAGAAATAAAAAACACAAACACATTCCCTCATTACCAATTTATTACCCACAACAAAGCCCTCCATGTCCGGCGTAATCCACGGTCCTCCAGCGTCGCATCCAGCTCTGCTGCATGCAGGTGTCAGGAGCAGCAGAAGACACAGCCGCTCCTGTCACCTCCACGCAGCTAATGAAGACAGCCGTGTGATCGGCTGAGCTGTCATTGAGGTTACCTGGATCCAGCGGTGGCCGCGGGTAACCTCAGTGACAGCTCAGCTGATCGCGTTACTCACCTCATTTGCTGGTGATTTCCCCCCCTCTCTCATACTCACCGATCCCCGATCACCGGCGCTGCACGGCGTTTACACTGCTCCGGCGGCTTTTACTGTTTTGAAAAAGCCGGCCGCCCATTAAACAATCTCGTATTCCCTGCTTTCCCCGCCCACAGGCAAATGTGATTGGTTGCAGTGAGACACGCCCACACGCTGAGTGACAGCTGTGTCACTGCACCCAATCACAGCAGCCGGTGGGCATGTCTATACTGTGCAGTAAAACAAATAAATAAATAATTAAAAAATCCGGTGTGCGGTCCCCCCTATTTTAATACCAGCCAGATAAAGCCATACGGCTGCAGGCTGGTATTCTCAGGATGGGGAGCCCCACGTTATGGGGAGCCCCCCAGCCTAACAATATCAGCCAGCAGACGCCCAGAATTGCCGCATACATTAGATGCGACAGTTCTGGGACTGTACCCGGCTCTTCCCGATTTGCCCTGGTGCGTTGGCAAATCGGGGTAATAAGGAGTTATTGGCAGCCCATAGCTGCCAATAAGTCCTAGATTAATCATGTCAGGCGTCTATGAGACACCCTCCATGATTAATCTGTAAATTACAGTAAATAAACACACACACCCGAAAAATCCTTTATTAGAAATAAAAAACACAAACACATTCCCTCATTACCAATTTATTACCCACAACAAAGCCCTCCATGTCCGGCGTAATCCACGGTCCTCCAGCGTCGCGTCCAGCTCTGCTGCATGCAGGTGACAGGAGCAGCAGAAGACACAGCCGCTCTGGTCACCTCCACGCAGCTAATGAAGGCAATAGCGCAATCAGCTGAGCTGTCACTGAGGTTACCTGGATCCAGCGGTGGATGCAGCGGTAGCCGCGGGTAACCTCAGTGACAGCTCAGCTGATCGCGCTACTCACCTCATTGTGGAGCTGACCGGAGCGGCGGTGAGTAGCGCGATCAGCTGAGCTGTCACTGATGTTACCCGCGGCCACCGCTGCATCCACCGCTGGATCCAGGTAACCTCAGTGACAGCTCAGCTGATTGCGCTATTGCCTTCATTAGCTAAAAATGGTCCTGAATGATTTGTAGCGATTACAACTTCACAGCAGGGGCCAGGTCGCTGATAGGTTTCACACACTGCAATGTCGCTGGGGAGGTCGCTGTAACGTCACAAAACGGTGACGTTACAGCGATGTCGTTTGCGATGTTGCAGTGTGTAAACCCAGCTTAATAGACATAACCACTATAACCATGTGTTGAGGAAGGCTGCTGCAGAACCCAGGAAGAAAGCGTTGGAGATGAAAGAAAAGGGTTAATCCGCGCTGCCAGAAGATGATCACTGAAGGTCAATGGGGCTTAAGACATCAGATTTTATTGTTCTACACGTTTCGGAGCTGTGTAACCCCTTCTTCAGGAGGAAAAAAGGCAATAATGTATATGACCTGTAATGTACATTATTGATTTTGTTGCTGAAGAAGGGGTATACAGCTCCGAATCGCATAGAACAATAAAATGTGATGTCTTAATCCCCATTGTTCTTCAGTGATGATCTTCTGTCAGCGCGGATTAACCCTTTTCTTCCATCTCCTCCAGATGATAAAACATAGGACACATTAGTGAATTATGCAAACAGGGAACATTTTTCAACAGAAACCACACACTTTAATGGGCTAAAAAGAGTAGCGATACAGATCTCTTGGAACATGAGAGAAGGAAGGAAGGAAGGAAGGAAGGAAGGAAGGAAGGAAGGAAGGAAGGAAGGAAGGAAGGAAGGAAGGAAGGAAGGAAGGAAGGAAGAAAGAAAGAAAGAAAGAAAGAAAGAAAGAAAGAAAGAAAGAAAGAAAGAAAGAAAGAAAGAAAGAAAGAAAGAAAGAGGGAGGGAGGGAGGGAGGGAGGAAGGAAGGAAGGAAGGAAGGAAGGAAGGAAGGAAGGAAGGAAGGAAGGAAGGAAGGAAGGAAGAAAGAAAGAAAGAAAGAAAGAAAGAAAGAAAGAAAGAAAGAAAGAAAGAAAGAAAGAAAGAAAGAAAGAAAGAAAGAAAGAAAGAGGGAGGGAGGGAGGGAGGGAGGGAGAGAGAAAGAAAGAAAGAAAGAAAGAGGGAGGGAGGGAGGGAGGGAGGGAGAAAGAAAGAAAGAAAGAAAGAAAGAAAGAAAGAAAGAAAGAAAGAAAGAAGGAGGGAAGGAAGGAAGGAAGGAAGGAATTAAAAAAAAACAAAGGTAAGCTAAGCCACGCTAATAAAATCAATGAAATGCACTGGTACTCTATTTTTTATGGGGGGAATAAATGAAATTAATACTGATCCGTAATACAAAAGTGTAAGGCTATGTGCGCACTTACCGGATTTTTCGCGGATTTTGCCGCGGATTTGCTGCATGTTTCGCTGCAGAAAATGTTCATAACATCTCTGCAGTGAATCACCAGCAAATCCTATGGAGAAAAAAAATCCTGTGCGCACTGGGCGGAATTTGACAGCTGCATGTTTTGCTGCGGGAATCCCGCAGCAAAAACAAGTGCATGTCACTTCTTTTCCGCACGTCGCTGCGGGATTTCACTCCATTGACTCAATGTTAATCATGAAATCCCGCAGGGAATAACGCAGGCAGCAAATTCTGTGCGGTTCACTGCGTTTTCCTGCGTTATTCCCTGCGGTATTTTGCGGTTTACCTCCGGTAATGTGCATCACTTGCTTGCGGTTTTGCAGGGAAGTGATGTCATTACAGGAAGAGGAAGCCGTGCAGAGTAAACACACACACAGATCACACACACAGACATCACAGACACAGATCACATAGACACAGACACATAGAACACACATAGAAAGAAAACGGAAATATAGGAAAAAAAGAACGTGGGCTCCGCTGCATATTTACCGTCTAGCCGAGGTAAGCACACAGCGGCGGCCCGGTATCCTCAGGCTTGGGAGGGAGAGGGGCAGGGGTAATGTCCCCCGCCTCACTCCCCCTCCGGCAGCCGAGAATATCAGCCGCAGCTGCCCCGGCACTGTCGCATGCTATATGCGGCACTGCCGGCGTGTCCTCGGCTCTTCTTGCCACCGTGTAGCAGTGGTGGCAAGGTAATACAAGGGGTTAATGGTGATGGGGGACCACCGCCATTAACCCCAGGCTTGATCATGGCAGCGTCTATGTGACAGCTGACATGATCAACCCGTAAGTAAAGTGAAAAAAACACAGACACCAAAAATCCTTTATTTTAAATAAAACCAACAAGCCTCGTTCACCATTTTATTAACCCCTCCCAAACAAAGCTCCGGCGTAATCCACACAGCTCCGGCTCCTGCGTCCTGCACTGCTTCCATTCAGCCGCGACTGTCACAGACACAGGCTGAATGCAGCAGACAGCAGAGGTAATTACCGGTCATTTCCCACGGCCGGTAATGTGAACTCACTGCCGACCGTGGGAAATGCAGCGATCTGTCTATCCCTCTATCTATCTATCCCTCTGTCTGTCTATCTATCTATCCCTCTATCTACTATCAGAATTAAATGTATTTTTTTTTTTTTTTTTTTCTTCAATGTGCTTTATTGCATTGAATGCAATAAAGCACATCCCAACCCGCACGCGGCAAAACCGCGGCAATACCGCGAACAATACCGCGGTAAAGCCGCGGCAAACCGCGGCAAACCGCATGCGGTTTTCGGGTGCGGTTTCCCGCGGGTTTTTACCGCGGGTGCGGTAATCTTTGAGAGGATGCGGAATTTTCTCAAGAAAATTCCATTTCCCAGTGCGCACAGAGCCTAAATGAGCGCTAAACCTTCAATCATTAAAGGAAAGCTCAGCCTATAGGTATATATTAGACCTCCATTTGCTGTGCAGTTAGGTATAATTATAATCTATTTTTGCTGTTAAGAAACAACTTTAAGATGAGCTGAGGCTGACAAAGTCTAGAAAAATATGTCTGCTCTCCTGATCACTGCGTATTCTCACAGAATTCCAGTTCCAAAGATCGTCATGATGAATATATATATACATATATACACAATTGTGCATCATATTGGCTTAGTTGCAGATTTTAGGTCCAGCGATCCTATATTCATATTCGGAAGGCTTCTGGTATAGGAAATGGCAGATCCGTGCACTAAGGAGCCGTCACACCGGCGACTCCATTGAGACATGTCTGATGACACTGAGAATGGCCTGCGAGAGTTTGAACATTTGGGCAGTAAATCATTTTCGAGCTCCCTTTCTGAAAACATTTAGGCTCTATTGGTGTCCTAATAAATGTCAACTATCCCACCAAGAAGAAATTATGCAAATCACCGAGCTAAGCTAACGACGGGAGCCGAGCACATACATCAAGACATAAGGATGTGAGAAAAGTAATGTATGCAGGTATGGCCGGATGACCTGGTGTGAAGACACTTGGATACATTGATTTGCGTTAATATCTGCACTCAGGATTATTTAAATACTCATTTTCATTGGGGTCCTTCCAAGAAAATCTATCCAAAGGATCATCTCAAAATGGATAAAAGAGGTTTTGTATCTATAAATGTACTAAAAAGATAACGCCAGCTAGACCTGTTCTCAGAAAAGCCAGCTACCTCTAAAAGGACCTAGCATCAGGTCAGCAGTGGCCAGTTTTTGGTCTTATTCTACTCCTGTTGCTCATCTAAGGGTGGAGGGAGGGGAGGTTGCCTCCACCCTAAATTTATTTTTGAACCTTCCATGATTCAATAGCTATAGGACTTTTTGTTTGGTACAACATTTTATGGTCTTTACAAGGGGGTATAGCCTAAAGACACAGGGGTAAGGGGAATAGAACAGAGCTGACAGTGCTGTGAGAGAAGTGCTGCAAGAGGTGTTTGTAAATGCACACAGTTCTGCAGTATTGCCCTCTCCTGCTTGTTATCACAACAGATGCTGGCAAAGAGATCAATGAGAATAGTAGAGCTGTCTGTCATTACATGTCTCACACAGAGAAAGCCAGGTCTGACGTTCTCTTTCTGGGTGTGCTTTTTTTTTTACGCCTGTGTGATGCCTCCTGCTTATGATTGGTAAATATCACACAAGGGAAAAAAAGTTTCAACCACAATGAAGAATTTCTGCAAATGCCCCTTTAGGGGTACTTTGCACGCTGTGACATCACTAGCCGATGCTAGCGATGCCGAGCGCGATAGTACCCGCCCCCGTCGCACATGCGATATCTTGTGATAGCTGCCGTAGCGAACATTATCGCTACGGCAGCTTCACACGCACTTACCTGCGACGTCGCTCTGGCCGGTGACCCGCCTCCTTCCTAAGGGGGCGGGTCGTGCGGCGTCACAGCGACGTCATACGGCAGGCGGTCAATAGAAGCGGAGGGGCGGAGATGAGCGGGACATAAACATCCCGCCCACCTCCTTCCTTCTGCATAGCCGGTGGAGGCAGGTAAGGAGATGTTCCTCGCTCCTGCGGCTACACACGCAGTGATGTGTGCTGCCGCAGGAACGAGGAACAACATCATATCTCCTATTGATGCGACATTATGAACATGTCCAACGCTACACAGATCACCGATTTACGACGCTTTTGCGATCGTTTATCGGTGCATCTAGGCTTTACACGTTGCGACGTCGTTACCGACGCCGGATGTGCATCACTTTCGATTTGACCCCGACGATATCGCAGTAGCGATGTCGCAACGTGCACAGTACCCCTTAGTTTGAGGTGACATTTGCAATTAGAAAAGGGCTCCTGTGAATGGGAGAGTTGGGCAAGATAGCTGCCACCCAAACCATACTTTGGTCAACAGCTAAAGTGTAGGGGGGGCTTAGGGCAGCCATATGTCTTAATGGCGCATACGGACAGGGAATGTCATTGTCATCCACAGATTAATGTGTGATCGCTGGTGGTCCTACTGATAATGAAAATGGTCAAGGAAGCAGTAAAACTCAACCAGACTGCTTCAGGTGTTTGCATCAACCCCATAGACACTGAATAAAGATGCACATTTTTCACTACATCTTAGGTTCTAGTGAATGGCGAGGATGCCAGCGATCAGACACTTATTACCTATCCTGTGGCTCGATCATAAATGTCTATTGTGTACAAACCTCTATCATGTTTTTACCCATTTCTTTCACAAATGAAGTCAGTGCAAAAAAATTCACAAACTTAGTCTATTTTCCATACATCGATTTAACAAAAAAAAAATGAGCAAGAAAAAAAGAACCATAAAAAAAATCCCCACCATCGGCTTACAGTCACGCAATTCTTAATATAAAGGCTTTGATAAAGTAAGACACTATATTATAGTGAAGGAACCGGCACTGCATGGCAGCCCCTAGGGAGAAAATAGGATATAAAGAAAGCAACAATCATTTCATAACTGCCACTACTGTAAATCTCTTCCCGACAAACTAAATAAAGATAGCATTGAAATCATCTGAAAGCGAGGAGCGCTCGGAGTCTGAGCACCGCACCGCACAACAACCTGCATCTGCCATAGAGAAGGATGATCGGGGGGGGGGGGGGGCAATTAATTATCCCAAGGGGCCACATCAGAGACCATCACTGTTGTGGAGGCCGAACCAAAAGGTAGAAATTAATTATTATATATTAATTTCCATCACTTAACATTTAATCAGAATAGTATGGTGACTCGCTGCTACTGATGACACATGAGACGATAGGGATTATTGTAACCTGTATTCTAAAGGTCCAGTCACACTAAGCAACTTACCAGCGATCCCAACAACGATAGGGATCGCTGGTAAGTTGCTAGGAGGTTGCTGGTGAGATGTCACACTGCGACGCTCCAGCGATCCCACCAGCAACCTGACCTGGCAGGGATCGCTGGAGCGTGGCTACACGAGTTGCTGGTGAGCTGTCACCAGCAACCAGTGACCAGCCCCCAGCGCCGCGTGGAAGATGCTGCGCTTGGTAACTAAGGTAAATATCGGGTAACCAACCCGATATTTACCTTGGTTACCACCGCACGGAGCTACACGTGCAGAGAGCAGGGAGCAGCGCACACTGAGCGCTGGCTCCTTGCTCTCCTAGTTACAGCACACATCGGGTTAATTAACCCGATGTGCGCTGCAGCTAAATGTGCACAGAGCAGGGAGCAGCGCACAATGCTTAGCGCTGGCTCCTTGCTCTCCTAGTTACAGCACACATCGGGTTAATTAACCCGATGTGTGCTGCAGCTACATGTGCACAGAGCAGGAGCCGGCACTGACAGTGAGAGCGGCGGAGGCTGGTAACAAAGGTAAATATCGGGTAACCAGGGACAGGGCTTCTTGGTTACCCGATGTTTACATTGGATACCAGCCTCCGCAGAAGCCGGCTCCTGCTGCCTGAACATTTAGTTGTTGCTGTCTCGCTGTCACACACAGCGATCTGTGCTTCACAGCGGGACAGCAACAACTAAAAAATGGCCCAGGACATTCAGCAACAACCAACGACCTCACAGCAGGGGCCAGGTTGTTGCTGGATGTCACACACAGCAACATCGCTAGCAACGTCACAAAAGTTGTTCGTTAGCAGCGATGTTGCTTAGTGTGACGGGGCCTTTACTGTGTGAGCTAATCAGCACCATATACAGTGCCTACAAGTAGTATTCAACCCCCTGCAGATTTAGCAGGTTTACACATTGGGAATTAACTTGGCATTGTGACATTTGGACTGTAGATCAGCCTGGAAGTGTGAAATGCAGCAAAAAAGAATGTTATTTCTTTTTTTTTTTTTTTTTAAATTGTGAAAAGTTTATTCAGAGGGTCATTTATTATTCAACCCCTCAAACCACCAGAATTCTGTTTGGTTCCCCTAAAGTATTAAGAAGTATTTCAGGCACAAAGAACAATGAGCTTCACATGTTTGGATTAATTATCTTTTTTTCCAGCCTTTTCTGACTAATTAAGACCCTCCCCAAACTTGTGAACAGCACTCATACTTGGTCAACATGGGAAAGACAAAGGAGCATTCCAAGGCCATCAGAGACAAGATCGTGGAGGGTCACAAGGCTGGCAAGGGGTACAAAACCCTTTCCAAGGAGTTGGGCCTCCCTGTCTCCACTGTTGGGAGCATCATCCGGAAGTGGAAGGCTTATGGAACTACTGTTAGCCTTCCACGGCCTGGACAGCCTTTGAAAGTTTCCACCCGTGCCGAGGCCAGGCTTGTCCGAAGAGTCAAGGCTAACCCAAGGACAACAAGGAAGGAGCTCCGGGAAGATCTTATGGCAGTGGGGACATTGGTTTCAGTCAATACCATAAGCAACGTACTCCACCGTAATGGTCTCCGTTCCAGACGAGCCCGTAAGGTACCTTTACTTTCAAAGCGTCATGTCAAGGCTCGTCTACAGTTTGCTCATGATCACTTGGAGGACTCAGACAGACTGGTTCAAGGTTCTCTGGTCTGATGAGACCAAGATCGAGATCTTTGGTGCCAACCACACACGTGACGTTTGGAGACTGGATGGCACTGCATACGACCCCAAGAATACCATCCCTACAGTCAAGCATGGTGGTGGCAGCATCATGCTGTGGGGCTGTTTCTCAGCCAAGGGGCCTGGCCATCTGGTCCGCATCCATGGGAAGATGGATAGCACGGCCTACCTGGAGATTTTGGCCAAGAACCTCCGCTCCTCCATCAAGGATCTTAAGATGGGTCGTCATTTCATCTTCCAACAAGACAACGACCCAAAGCACACAGCCAAGAAAACCAAGGCCTGGTTCAAGAGGGAAAAAATCAAGGTGTTGCAGTGGCCTAGTCAGTCTCCTGACCTTAACCCAATTGAAAACTTGTGGAAGGAGCTCAAGATTAAAGTCCACATGAGACACCCAAAGAACCTAGATAACTTGGAGAAGATCTGCATGGAGGAGTGGGCCAAGATAACTCCAGAGACCTGTGCCGGCCTGGTCAGGTCTTATAAAAACGATTATTAGCTGTAATTGCAAACAAGGGTTATTCCACAAAATATTAAACCTAGGGGTTGAATAATAATTGACCCACACTTTTATGTTGAAAATTTATTAAAATTTAACTGAGCAACATAACTTGTTGGTTTGTAAGATTTATGCATCTGTTAATAAATCCTGCTCTTGTTTGAAGTTTGCAGGCTCTTACTTATTTGCATCTTATCAAACCTGCTAAATCTGCAGGGGGTTGAAGACTACTTGTAGGCACTGTAATATACTGCTTCTTATAAAGACTATGAAAACCAGTGAATCTCCTGATCCTGTTATTCAGTCACTGTGCCTTGCTCAAGCCCTGCCAACACCATAAAATTATGCTTCCATATAGCATGATGTCCCCACACAGCCCCTCAAACAGTATGATGATGTCCCCACACAGCCCCTCAAACAGTATGATGATGTCCCCACACAGCTACCCATGCAGAATAGCACAGCCCCAGCCCTACAGTATGATGATCCCACATAGCCCCCCATGCAGTATGATCACCCCACATAGCCCCCCCATGCAGTATGATCACCCCACATAGCCCCCATGCAGTATGATCACCCCACATAGCCCCCATGCAGTATAATAATGACCCTACAAAATCCTTCACTCAGCATGATGCCCCCATAAAGCAACCCATACAGTATGATCACCCCACATAGCCCCCATGCATTATAATGACCTCACAAAGTCCTTCACTCAGCATGATCCCCCAAAAAGCACCACATGCAGTATGATGACCCCACACTGCCCCCCCATGAACTATGATGAGCCCACACAGCCCCCAATAAAGTATGATGACCCCACACAGCCCCCATACAGTAGGATAACCCCACACATCCCCCATGCAGTATGATAACCCCACCCAACCCCCTGCAGTATGATGACCCCACATAGTCCCCCATGCAGTATGATGCCCCCTCAGTTTAATGTCCCCATAAAGCCCCCATGCAGTAAGATGTCCTCACACAGCCCCCCGTGCAGTATGATGTCCCCGAACAGCCCTTCACTCAGTATGATGCCCTACAAAGCCCCAAAGTATGTTTTCTCCAAAGTCCTCCAAGCAATAATATTCCCACAAAGTCTCCCAAGCAATAATATTCCCACAAAGTCTCCCAAGCAATGATATTCCCACAAAGTCTCCCAAGCAATGATATTCCCAAAAAGTCTCCGAAGCAATGATATTCCCACAAAGTCTCCCAAGCAATGGTATTCCCACAAAGTCTCCCAAGCAATGATATTCCCACAAAGTCTCCCAAGCAATGGTATTCCCACAAAGTCTCCCAAGCAATGATATTCCCACAATGTCTCCCAAGCAATGATATTCCCACAAAGTCTCCCAAGCAATGATATTCCCACAAAGTCTCCCAAGCAATGATATTCCCACAAAGTCTCCCAAGCAATGGTATTCCCACAAAGTCTCCGAAGCAATGATATTCCCACAAAGTCTCCCCAGCAATGATATTCCCACAAAGTCTCCGAAGCAATGATATTCCCACAAAGTCTCCCAAGCAATGGTATTCCCACAAAGTCTCCGAAGCAATGATATTCCCACAAAGTCTCCCAAGCAATGGTATTCCCACAAAGTCTCCCCAGCAATGATATTCCCACAAAGTCTCCCAAGCAATGATATTCCCACAATGTCCACCAAACAGTGATGTCCCTCATACATTATGATGTCCCCACGACTCCTTCCACGCATTAAGTTGATCACACAATGCCCCTCAAGCAGTACAATGTCCCCAAAGTTCGCCACACAGTAAGGTGTTCCCCAAGTCCCGCATGAACTAATATGTCCCCACAAACTTACACAAGTCCCCTATGCATTATGGCCCTACAAACTTCCCATACATTAATATGTCCCTAAAAAGTCCTTCACGCATTATGTCCCAATAAAGTTCCCATTCATTATTATGTCCCCACACAGCCTTTCACGTATTCTGTTGTTCCCAGAATGCTCCAGCAGGTAGCGTTGCAGGGATGGCGCTCCTTGTGTCTAAACGCTTATATGCCGCGGTGGATACTGCCGACCCCAGAAGCAGAGGCAGACGTCAGCTGTAATATAATAGTGGAACCCACAGCACACTTGTTTCACATGTGACATACATGTACATCACATTTCACTAATGGGTTAAACGTGCCCTTTAGATGAATTGAAATTGACAATTGAACGTTCCTTGGTTTTTGGAGTTGAACGAGACATTATAAATTGTGGCATGTCGTTCCATGTTTTATTTTCCCTAAGTATTAAAGGGAACCTGTCACAAGGATTTGTCACCAATAACCTGCGGCCACCACCAGTGAGCTCTCATATACAGCGTTCTAGAATGCTGTATATAAGAGCCCAGGCCGCTCTGTATAACGTAAAAAACACCTTTATTATACTCTATATATAGGGGGCGGTCGGGTGTAATGGGCCAAGTCCTCTTCTATCCTGTGCAGTCATCATCCTCCTTACCAGCTCCCTGTAGATGACATGTCCTATGTTATCCACACAGAGGCCTCCATTGCGGTTCCTGCGCACGAGCACTTTGATCTGCATGGCTGAGGACAGATCAAAGTATTGTAGTGCGCCGGCGGTCTTTATCTTTTCCTCACACCTACGCTTTACAGTATTTTGCTCTGCCCTCAAAGTACACGTGTGCAGGAGCGCAATGGCGGCCTCTCTGTGGATGATGTAGGATGCATCATCCACACGGAGCTATGAAGGATGATGGAGATGGAAAGAAGAGAGGGACTGAGGCTGAGAGCAGCGAAGCCCAGTGGATCCAACTGCCCCGCAGGTGAGTATAATAAAACCTGTATTTTACATTATACACAGCGGCCTGGGCTCTTATATACAGAATTATATACAGTATTCTGAAATGCTGTATATAGGGGCTCACTGGTGGTGGCCGCAGCTTATAAGGGACAAGCTTGGAGATAGCTTAACAAGGTTAGAGGGAACCTATGTTCACAAGCAACATTTTTTTCTGCTGACAAAACCTTCTCCTTTGGTAGTAAAAACGCTGCATTTAAAATGAAGATTTTGTAGCTTTTTTGGGTGCAAATTACATGTGAAATGTGTGTACAGTACATGTTTAAAGGGAACCCGTCAGGTCATATTTGTGTTCTAACCTAGTAGCAGTGTGTTGTAATATTGTGTAATGTGCATGCATAAAAATATGTTTTATTACTTGTGTACCCTATGTAAATGATCAGAGGCTCTAGTCCCATGGACGTCCCATCGCTCCTTGAGATCCCGCGTGTGTATCCGGTGGTTGCTTCTCGTCTTCAGACGCGCTCTGCACATGCTCAGAGGACTCCTGCGGTTCCGGTCATGCGCAGAGCGCGTCTGAAGATGAGAAGCAAGCACCCAGATAACAAGGCTGCGGGAATGGTAGTGCGCACACGCGGAATCTCAAGGAGTGACAGGACGTTGCTCAAGTAAGTCCATGGTATCACACCAACAGGGGCGTGATACGACAGAAAACATGCAAGCGACCACAGGACAATGCGACGCCCACAGGGCGATGCGACGCCCACAGGGCGATGCGACGCCCACAGGGCGATGCGACGCCCACAGGGCGATGCGACGCCCATGGGGCTAGAGCCCCTGCTCATTTACATAGGGTACACATAAGAAATAAAACATTTTTATACATGCACATTACACAATATTACAACACACTGCTACTAGGTTAGAACACAAATTATCTGTCAGGTTCCCTTTAATAAAGTTAGATTTACCAAACACAGCAAAAAATACAGCAAAAACTGCTGCATTTTTGCTTTCTCCCTACAACGTCGGCCGGCGAATGCAACGCAGCGTCGGCCGGCGAATGCAACGCAGCGTCGGCCGGCGAATGCAACGCAGCGTCGGCCGGCGAATGCAACGCAGGACCATCAGTCGCAATGCGGCGTCCGTACAAGTCTATGGAAAGCAGCAGAATCCGTTAACGGATTCCGCTGTTTTCCAAAACGGCGGATTGCGACTAAAGGAAAAAAACGCAAGTGTGAAACTAGCCTTAGTTGCATGAAAAAAACCAACAAAATGCTGCAAAAACAACGTGTGTGAACCTAGCCATAGAATTTCTGTGATGAAAACCTACTTATAAAGTGTCTTACTTTCCGCCTTCTGCAAGGAGCCCGGACGAGTCAATGATGATTGTGTCCCAGCATGGAGTTTATAGAATTATTGGATGGGAGGTCTCCCAGGACGTCTCCTGTCACCAAGCAGCAGATAAACGTGGCCTCTGACAGCTAAAATCAGAATGTCTCCATATATTTAGCAACTGATTGTTAAGTACCTTGCTCTATCTAGAAATGACAGATTCATGGATGTCTAAAGACATTTTGCATAATCTGATCTTTAAGAGGTGAACATTAAGTCGCGTTCCTCTGCGAGCCGTGCCGACCAATCCATCTGGCTATTAATAGTGCATATTATGTAACGTGAACAGCCGTGCATCCTGACAGTGGCATGTTCACCATCGCCGGCCAGGATCAGCAGCTGGGACCTTCATGCCGTATGAGCTGTGTAATTATTAGGGACAGCCCTACTTAGCGGCTCTATGGTGTAAATGACTTGTCCGGGACAGACCACGACGACGGGGAGAAAAAGATAAAAGCATTACGGACAGGAACACATTACTAGACAATCACAGCTTATGTGGTCAATGCAGATGTGTGCATTTTATAGCTTTTGGGTACATTTTTTTACTTAAATGCATCTATTTTGAGCTAAAAATTATGATTGCAATTTGTATTCATTACAAATTTTGCACCATTTGCCTTTTATAGTTTCTGTGTTGCACTGTCTACTGTTGGCTGCGGAATGAGTTATCTGAGAGCCCATCAGTGAGCTCACAATGATGGTCTGGCCAAGAGTTTCTAACTCATTTGGTCTTATTCAAACGTCAGGTTTTTTGACATATGATACAAACAGATGGCGTTTTATAAGTAATTTTCATCAGTTTGATCAGTTTTTTTGACTGATGATTAACAGAAAAAATTCTCCACCTTCTCCTATCAGTCTGTGCAAAACTGACAGCACATGGATAGCCTCAAGAGGGCTGTCCGATTGTTTTCATAGACTTTCATTGCGGAGTTTGAGCCAACAATTCACTATCAGACATGTTGACCACGTAATTTTGCATAGACCACTTGGTCTGCAAAAAATGACGGACATGTGAACAGCCCTATAGACTGCCATAGGTGCAAGAGCCATTTATGAAAAAAACGGATAGTACTCATGCGCGAAAAGCTGGTGTGTGAATGATCCATTTTTCCTAGCTCCTCAGCTGACTTATGGCCACAGACCACATCAAACTTGAATATAAAGAGAAATAAAGAGCCTGTAGAAGCAAAACTTATCAAATTTTTAAAAGGGACTGTCAGCAGATTTCTGCAATATAACCTGAAGACAGAATGCTGCAAGTGTTTAAACAGAGACTTCAGCCCTTTACAGTTAGGTCCAGAAATCTTTGGACAGTGACACAATTTTCGCGAGTTGGGCTCTGCATGCCACCACATTGGATTTGAAATGAAACCTCTAAAACAGAATTCAAGTGCAGATTGTAACGTTTAATTTGAAGGTTTGAACAAAAATATCTGATAGAAATTGTAGGAATTGTACACATTTCTTTACAAACACTCCACATTTTAGGAGGTGAAAAGTAATTGGACAAATAAACCAAACCCAAACAAAATATTTGTATTTTCAATATTTTGTTGCGAATCCTTTGGAGGCAATCACTGCCTTAAGTCTGGAACCCATGGACATCACCAAACGCTGGGTTTCCTCCTTCTTAATGCTTTGCCAGGCCTTTACAGCCGCAGCCTTCAGGTCTTTCTTGTTTGTGGGTCTTTCCGTCTTAAGTCTGGATTTGAGCAAGTGAAATGCATGCTCAATTGGGTTAAGATCTGGTGATTGACTTGGCCATTGCAGAATGTTCCACTTTTTTGCACTCATGAACTCCTGGGTAGCTTTGGCTGTATGCTTGGGGTCATTGTCCATCTGTACTATGAAGCGCCGTCCGATCAACTTTGCAGCA
Organism: Anomaloglossus baeobatrachus; assembly: GCF_048569485.1. Classification (NCBI taxonomy): domain Eukaryota; kingdom Metazoa; phylum Chordata; class Amphibia; order Anura; family Aromobatidae; genus Anomaloglossus; species Anomaloglossus baeobatrachus. Next base: position 61,620,841 of record NC_134359.1, read on the forward strand.
TTTGGCTGAATCTGGGCTGAAAGTATATCCCGGTACACTTCAGAATTCATCCGGCTACTCTTGTCTGCTGTTATGTCATCAATAAACACAAGTGACCCAGTGCCATTGAAAGCCATGCATGCCCATGCCATCACGTTGCCTCCACCATGTTTTACAGAGGATGTGGTGTGCCTTGGATTATGTGCCGTTCCCTTTCTTCTCCAAACTTTTTTCTTCCCATCATTCTGGTACAGGTTGATCTTTGTCTCATCTGTCCATAGAATACTTTTCCAGAACTGAGCTGGCTTCATGAGGTGTTTTTCAGCAAATTTAACTCTGGCCTGTCTATTTTTGGAATTGATGAATGGTTTGCATCTAGATGTGAACCCTTTGTATTTACTTTCATGGAGTCTTCTCTTTACTGTTGACTTAGAGACAGATACACCTACTTCACTGAGAGTGTTCTGGACTTCAGTTGATGTTGTGAACGGGTTCATTTTCACCAAAGAAAGTATGCGGCGATCATCCACCACTGTTGTCATCCGTGGACGCCCAGGCCTTTTTGAGTTCCCAAGCTCACCAGTCAATTCCTTTTTTCTCAGAATGTACCCGACTGTTGATTTTGCTACTCCAAGCATGTCTGCTATCTCTCTGATGGATTTTTTCTTTTTTTTCAGCCTCAGGATGTTCTGCTTCACCTCAATTGAGAGTTCCTTAGACCGCATGTTGTCTGGTCACAGCAACAGCTTCCAAATGCAAAACCACACACCTGTAATCAACCCCAGACCTTTTAACTACTTCATTGATTACAGGTTAACGAGGGAGACGCCTTCAGAGTTAATTGCAGCCCTTAGAGTCCCTTGTCCAATTACTTTTGGTCCCTTGAAAAAGAGGAGGCTATGCATTACAGAGCTATGATTCCTAAACCCTTTCTCCGATTTGGATGTGAAAACTGTCATATTGCAGCTGGGAGTGTGCACTTTCAGCCCATATTATATATATAATTGTATTTCTGAACATGTTTTTGTAAACAGCTAAAATAACAAAACTTGTGTCACTGTCCAAATATTTCTGGACCTAACTGTATCTGTTATCTCACAGTCTTTTTTTGTTTACCTGCAAGGTTAGCGTAAACCTCTTATCTTTATTATTAGTGGGTCTCAGCAGCATGTGAGTTAAGCTGGGTTTACACACTGAAACTTTCTAGCGATCCCACCAGCGATCCCAACCTGGCCGGGATCGCTACAAAGTCTCTGGTGAGCTGTCAAACAGGCAAACCTGGCCAACGACGAAACAGCGATCCGGACCTGCAGAGCGACCTAGCTGGTTGTTGGGGACGTTATAAAGCAGCTTTTTGAAAGGGAAGTCGCTGTAAAGTCCCCTTTACACACAGACTTTGCTGCACAGCGGGAAACAAAGGACCTAGGAATGGTCCTGAACGATTTGTAGCGATCAGCAACTTCACAGCAGGGGCCAGGTCGCTGATGTGTTTCACACACTGCAATGTCGCTGGGGAGGTCGCTGTAACGTCACAAAACCGGTGACGTTACAGCGATGTCGTTTGCGATGTTGCAGTGTGTAAAGCCACCTTTATAGTCTGACTCTGCCTCCCCTTCTGTGATTAGCAGCATCTGTCTATGGAAATGTACACAGAAAGCCTGGTGTGGGTAGGAACAGCTCAGAGCTCTGCTACATGCAAAATCTCAAATCTTTCACTGTGTCAGAAGGGCTGCAGCTACTAATCGAAGTGATACATCATTGAACTCAGGGCCTCTATGCCTACGTCATGCTGCTCTGAGATGAGGTAGCTAAAACTTGCTGACAGATTACCTTTAAGAAACCCAAATACAAAAAAAATATTTTTTTGCTTTATATAAATGCATTAAGAATAAAAAAAAAGTGGACAACCCCTTTAAGAATCACAGCATGGCTGAACAAAGAGCAATCATAATTCCCCTATCAACAAGAATATTCTGCTTGGCAAAGCAGATGCTGTAAAAGGGGTTGTCTACTATACACAATCCCATAGATCGTTACGCTCCCATTAAAGGGATTCTCCAGTTTCTGCAAATAAAACTTATTTTTCATATAATGAAAAAAAATCTCTGCAAAAGAGATAAGACATTACAACTGGTCAATGAAAAAGTAGTCTGACCATGGTAATGTGATCACATCTCTTTCCAAAACCTCCATAATTTTGTCCTTTGAATTTGTCCACATTAGTTCATGAAAGCCCTTCTATCGCTTTCCTCCATGCTTGCTCTTCCAAGCACAAGTTGTATTTCTTGAGTGCACGTTCGTTAGTTGAGAATAATCGACCATTGTTAGCAACTGAAGTCTGCGGCTTAAAGGGGTAATCCAGCTCTGTTCCTTTGCACATTTTGGGAGGGGAACAGAGCTGTGACATCACGTCTTGTCTACAGTTTCAGTGTTTGGCGATACGTCTTCATGCATTGGTTTTCCTTGTTCTTATTAGAATGTGCACATTGCAAATTCAGACTAAAGGCAGCAAAATCAATATGAAAACAAGGTGTAAAAAAATCTAGAATGTGAGCCCCAATGGGGACAGTGAAGATGATGGTGATGTCTGTAAAGTGCTGTGTAGTTAATGGCGCAGTATAAGAGAGTAAATAGAAGACACAAGTGTGAAATAAGCCAGACTGTGTGTTAAGCCTTAGATTACTCAGAGTACCCCTCTTTCACTCGGATGACAGCTTTATACCTCCATGATATTCTCTAAGAGGCTTCATCAGATCATCAAGTGGATTGGCTTCCAACCATGTGGAAGGAGCTTCCCGAGCTGTCGGGCACTTGTTGGCTGCTTTACCTTCACTGTGTCCAAGTCTTCCAAAATATTTCAGTTGCATTGAGGTTGGGTAATTGTGGAGGCCATGACATCTGACGCAGCCTCCATCCCTCTTCTTCTTGGTCATGTAGCCCTTACATAGCCTGGAGGTGTGTTTGAGTTATTGCCCTATAACATCTCAGTTGGACTGAGGTTGGGTGATTGTGGAGGCCATGACATCTGACGCAGTCTCCATCCCTCTTCTTCTTGGTCACGTAGCCCTTACATAGCCTGTAGATATGTTTGGGTCATTGCCCTACAACATCTCAGTTGGATTGAGGTTGGGTGATTGTGGAGGCCATGACATCTGACACAGTCTCCATCCCTCTCTTTCTTGGTCACGGAGCCCTTACATAGCCTGGAGGAGGATTGTTCAGGTCATTTCCCTACAACATCTCAGTTGGATTGAGGTTGGGTGACTGTGGAGGCCAATACATCTGACGCAGCCTCCATCCCTCTTCTTGATCATGTAGCTCTTACATAGCCTGGAGGTGCGTTTGTGTCATTGCCCTTATCTAACCCAAATGATCTCACTAAGTGCAAACTAGATGTGATGGCATGTCATTGCAGAATGCTATGATAGTCATGCTGAGTAAGTGAGCCCTGAGCTTGGAATAAATCTCAAAAAGTATCACCAGCGAAGTCCCCTCCATCCTTTCACACAATCCCCGCTATGCTTTACCGTGGACACCACACATGTAGAAACCATCCACTCACCATTTCTGCATCTCCCAAAGACATGGCATTTGATAACTAAAATTAAAATTTACTCATGAGACCACAGCACAGATTTCCACTGATATGATGTCCAGTCATTGTGTTGCTTGGCCCAAACAAGTTTCTTGCTTGTGGTGTTCAGTAGTGCCTTATATTCAGCAATTCAATAATACAGGACTGCTTCTTGCATTCTCCTTTAGAAAGCTGATGTTGAGATCTGATACTTGATGTTTTTGCATCATTTCTGAAGGCTGTTATCTAAGGGTACTGTTCCTGAGGCTGGTAGCTGATGAACTTATCCTCTGCAGCAGAAGTAATTCTTGGCCTTCCTTTCCTGGATAGGTTCTTATGAGGGCAAGTTTCATCATAACAATTGATGGTTTTCATCACTGCACTTGAAGATACCTTCAAGGTTCTAGCAATTTTCCACACTGACTGATCTTCATATCTTGAAGTAATGATGGACTGTCATTTCTTTTTACTTCGTTAAGTGTTTCTTACCAAAAGTGAAACTGTATACCAATACTGTCTCTGAAAAAACACAGCTGATGGTGGCAAACACTTTCTGAAGGACGGTGATTCCAAAGATGAACTCTTGACAAGGGAGATTTGTTCATTGGAAACCATTTCAGGTGACCGTCTGATGAAGCTGCTTCACAAAATGCCAAGGGGGAATAAACCTATCACCAAAACAAAAGGGGGGGTTCTAAAGAATCTAAGGTTTGACGCATACTCTGGTTTGTATCATGTGTCTTTCTTTACTCCTTGTTTTTATACATGTTACTTTGTAGTTTTGCTGCCTTCAGTCTGAATCTAAAATGTGCACATTCCAAGAAGAACAAGGAAAACCATAGCATGAATAGGTGTGTATAAACTATTGACTGGTACTGTATCTGCTGGCGCAGGAGTGCAAGTAGCAGGTATCATGTACCTGTCCTATTCATTAGCAAAAAAAAAGTGAGGAGGGCCAGAGTTTAATAAACAGGTTATTCAACTTAAAGAAATTAAAGAAGTATTAGTCACCTTTTCTTTTATTTGCCGGTCCATCATTCAAGCTCGAGTGGTGATCCTGCTCTTTGTATAATGGCGGTCAGCATGTGACCACTGCAGCCAATCAGTGATAGCAGGCATCATATGCCAAACTACTGGTACATGGCAAGGTGCTGATTGACTGCATTGGTCACATGCTGGTCACCAGTACACAAAGACAAGAAAGCAGAAGGACAGGGTACAAGTCAGCCGTCAATCACACACTGCACCATTGGTGTTAGCAGTTACTTACGCATAAGATGAAATATTCCATCGCAGGCACTGATGTGAGACAGAAAAGCGTTCCCCAAGCCTTGGCCCGCACTGGCCCCTTTCACAAGTCCAGCGATGTCCACCACATTCAGAAAAGCTGGAACTTTGCTTTAGAGTAAATAAAACGAATAATTATAGAAGACATTTTTCAAATCACTTTATTAAAAAGAAAACAAAATTGCATCTTTTCCTCCTGGCCACCAAGCCCAATACGAGACTCTCACTTCCTAGTCTGAATAATGACTTTTCAGCAGTTATTATCATCCCAGTCAGGATTACAATGACTAGATAACACCTTTATAAACAGAAGATAATACAGGATACAGGATTCACCACTCACAATAGTTGGTGTTCACAGCTCGCCTCCACCCCCTTCCTTCACAACGACCTTTGCCCAGATGAGAGTATGCCTAAAGAGGTCTCCTGTATTCAAAGCCAGTCTACGGCTGTCTGTGTGCATTTGATGGTGGCTCAGAAAAGTCGGTAGGAGCTTAATTGTAGGTATAATGGCCAGAGTAAAAATTGTAAAAGTATTGTAATAAGAAAAATAAAAAAAATACAAATAATATAAAAGCACTAAGGTATTTATTGATTACATATTCCCACGTCGGGGAATGCCATTTATCTGCACATATAGGGTCAATCTGCTGGTAAATAACTTCTATTGCTTCCTGGCGCCTTAGTGAAAGAGCGGCTACAGGGAGAAAACGTAGCTTATTTCTTCCTGGGTGGCACTGGCTTTCAGTCATGGGGACTAAACGGAGCAGATACAATTACCGCTCACAAAAAAATCCAATAAGAATATAAAAGAGTATAAGCCAAAATGTAAAACGGAATATCTTTATTGAACAAAAAAGGGAATTTTGTTTACTTACCGTAAATTCCTTTTCTTCTAGCTCCTATTGGGAGACCCAGACAATTGGGTGTATAGCTTCTGCCTCTGGAGGCCACACAAAGTATTACACATTAAAAAGTGTAACCCCTCCCCTCTGCCTATACACCCTCCCGTGGATCACGGGCTCCTCAGTTTTGGTGCAAAAGCAGGAATGAGAAAACTTATAAATTGGTCTAGGGTAAATTCAATCCGAAGGATGTTCGGAGAACTGAAGACCATGAACCAAAAGAACAATTCAACATGAACAACATGTGTACACAAAAGAACAACAGCCCGAAGGGCACAGGGGCGGGTGCTGGGTCTCCCAATAGGAGCTAGAAGAAAAGGAATTTACGGTAAGTAAAAAAAATTCCCTTTTTCTTTGTCGCTCCATTGGGAGACCCAGACAATTGGGACGTCCAAGAGCAGTCCCTGGGTGGGTAAAAGAATACCTCAATCGAAAGAGCCGAAAAACGGCCCCCTCTTACAGGTGGGCAACCACCACCTGAAGGACTCGCCTACCTAGACTGGCGTCTGCCGAAGCATAGGTATGCACTTGATAGTGCTTCGTGAAAGTGTGCAGACTAGACCACGTAGCTGCCTGACACACCTGCTGAGCCGTAGCCCGGTGCCGCAAAGCCCAGGACGCACCTACGGCTCTGGTAGAATGGGCTTTCAGCCCTGAAGGGAGCGGAAGCCCAGAAGAACGGTAGGCCTCGAGGATCGGTTCCTTGATCCACCTAGCCAAGGTTGACTTGGAGGCCTGAGAGCCCTTACGCTGGCCAGCGACAAGGACAAAGAGCGCATCTGAACGGCGCAGGGGCACCGTGCGAGACACGTAGAACCGGAGTGCTCTCACTAGATCCAAAGAGTGCAAATCCTTTTCACACTGGTGAATTGGATTAGGGCAAAAGGAAGGCAAGGAGATATCCTGATTTAGATGAAAAGGGGATACCACCTTAGGGAGAAATTCTGGGACAGGACGCAGAACCACCTTATCCTGGTGGAAAACCAGGAAGGGAGCTTTGCATGACAGCGCTGCAAGCTCAGACACTCTCCGAAGTGACGTGACTGCCACCAGGAAGGCCACCTTCTGAGAAAGACGGGAGAGAGAGACATCCCGCAGCGGCTCAAAAGGCGGCTTTTGAAGAGCCGTCAGAACCCTGTTAAGATCCCAGGGTTCCAACGGACGTTTGTAAGGTGGGACCATGTGGCAGACCCCCTGCAGGAACGTGCGGACCTGCGGAAGCCTGGCTAGACGCTTTTGAAAAAACACGGAGAGCGCCGATACTTGGCCCTTGATAGAGCCGAGGGACAACCTCCTTGTCCATTCCAGATTGAAGGAATGAAAGAAAAGTGGGTAAGGCAAACGGCCATGGAGGAAAACCGTTATCAGTGCACCAGGACAGGAAGATTTGCCAAGACCTGTAATAGATCTTGGCGGACGTTGGCTTCCTGGCCTGTCTCATGGTAGCAATGACATCCTGAGATAACCCTGAAGACGCTAGGAGCCAGGACTCAATGGCCACACAGTCAGGTTGAGGGCCACAGAATTCAGATGGAAAAACGGGCCTTGTGAAAGCAAGTCTGAGCGGTCTGGAAGTGCCCACGGTTGACCCACCGTGAGATGCCACAGATCCGGATACCACGACCGCCTCGGCCAGTCTGGAGCGACGAGAATGGCGCGACGGCAGTCGGACCTGATCTTGCGTAGTACTCTGGGCAGCATCGCCAGAGGGGGAAACACATACGGCAGTCGGAACTGCGACCAATCCTGGACTAACGCGTCCGCCGCCAGAGCTCTGTGATCCTGAGACCGTGCCATGAAGGCCGGGACCTTGTTGTTGTGCCGTGACGCCATGAGATCGACGTCCGGCGTTCCCCAGCGGCGACAGATCTCTCGAAACACATCTGGGTGCAGAGACCATTCCCCCGCGTCCATGCCCTGACGACTGAGAAAATCTGCTTCCCAGTTTTCTACGCCCGGGATGTGAACTGCGGAGATGGTGGAGCCTGTGTCTTCCACCCACTGCAGAATCCGCCGGACTTCCTGGAAGGCTTGACGACTGCGAGTGCCGCCTTGGTGGTTGATGTAGGCGACGGCAGTGGCGTTGTCCGACTGGATACGGATCTGCCTGCCCTCCAGCCAACGATGGAAAGCCAATAGGGCTAGATATACTGCCCTTATCTCCAGAATATTGAACTGAAGTGACGATTCTATCGGAGTCCAGGTTCCTTGAGCCCTGTGGTGGAGAAAAACCGCTCCCCAACCTGACAGGCTCGCGTCCGTGGTGACCACAGCCCAGGTTGGGGGTAGGAATGATTTTCCCCCCGACAGAGATGTGGGTAGGAGCCACCACTGAAGTGATGTTTTGGTCGCAAGGGAAAGAGAGACGTTCTTGTCGAGGGAAGCCGCACTCTTGTCCCATTTGCGGAGAATATCCCATTGGAGTGGCCGTAGATGAAATTGCGCGAACGGCACTGCCTCCATAGCTGCCACCATCTTCCCCAGGAAGTGCATGAGGCGCCTTAAGGGGTGTGACTGACTCCGAAGAAGTGATTGCACCCCTGCCTGCAGAGAAAGCTGTTTGTCCCGCGGTAGCTTGACTAACGCTGGCTGTGTGTGAAACTCCATCCCGAGGTAAGTCAGTAATTGGGTTGGTGTCAACTTGGATTTCGGGAAGTTGATGATCCACCCGAACTGCTGGAGAGTCGCCAGAGTGACGGTAAGGCTTTGTTGACACGCCACCCGAGAAGGGGCCCTGACTAGGAGATCGTCTAAGTAGGGGATCACCGAGTGGCCCTGAGAGTGCAGGACCGCCACGACGGATGCCATGACCTTGGTGAAAACCCGTGGGGCTGTCGCCAGGCCGAAAGGCAATGCCACGAACTGAAGGTGTTCGTCCCCGATGGCGAAACGCAGGAAACGTTGATGTTCGGGTGCAATCGGCACATGGAGATAAGCATCCTTGATGCCGATCGATGCTAGGAAGTCTCCTTGTGACAACGAGGCGATGACCGAGCGGAGAGATTCCATCCGAAACCGTCTGGTTCGCACATGTCTGTTGAGTAGCTTGAGGTCCAGAACGGGACGGAATGACCCGTCCTTTTTTGGCACTACGAACAAGTTGGAGTAAAAGCCGCGACCACGTTCCTGAAGGGGAACGGAGATCACAACTCCTTCTGTCTTTAGAGCGTCCACTGCCTGAAAAAGTGCGTCGGCCTGAGCGGGGGGCGGGGAGGTTCTGAAGAAACGAGCCGCAGGACGAGAGCTGAACTCTATCCTGTAACCCTGAGACAGAATGTCTCTCACCCATCGGTCTTGAACATGTGGCCACCAGGCGTCTCCAAAGCGGGAGAGCCTGCCACCGACCGAGGATGCGGCTAGGGGAGGCCGAGAGTCATGAGGAGGCCGTCTTGGAGGCAGTGCCTCCTGCGGCCTTTTGGGGGCGTGACTTGGGCCGCCACGCATAGGAGTTCCTCTGGCCTTTCTCCGGCCTGTTGGACGAGGAGGATTGGGGCTTGGCGGAGGGACGAAAGGACCGAAACCTCGATTGTATTTTTCGTTGCTGAGGTTTCTTAGGTTTGGACTGGGGTAAGGAGGATTCCTTTCCCTTGGATTCCTTAATAATCTCATCCAATCGTTCGCCAAATAAACGGTCGCCAGAAAAGGGCAGACCAGTTAAGAACCTTTTGGAAGCCGAGTCTGCTTTCCATTCGCGCAGCCACATGGCCCTGCGGACTGCCACGGAGTTAGCAGATGCTACAGCCGTACGGCTAGTGGAGTCCAGGACGGCGTTCATGGTGTAGGACGAAAAGGCAGATGCCTGGGAGGTCAAAGACGAAACATGCGGAGCAGAATTCCGTGTGACAGCATTAATCTCAGCCAGACAAGCCGAGATCGCTTGGAGAGCCCACACGGCGGCAAAGGCCGGGGCGAAAGACGCGCCCGTGGCCTCATAGATGGACTTCACCAAGAGCTCTATCTGTCTGTCAGTGGCATCCTTCAGGGATGAGCCATCTGCAACAGACACAACGGACCTAGCAGCCAATCTGGAGACTGGAGGATCCACCTTGGGAGAGTGAGCCCAACCCTTAACGACTTCAGATGGAAAGGGATAACGCGTGTCAGTATGCCGTTTAGCAAAGCGCTTGTCTGGGACCGCTCTGGGCTTCTGGACAGCATCCCTGAAGTTAGAGTGATCAAAAAACGTATTGCGCGTACGCTTGGGGAACCGAAACTGGTGTTTCTCCAGCTGAGAAGCCGACTCCTCTACGGGAGGAGGCGGGGGAGAGAGATCCAACACCTGGTTGATGGATGAGATAAGATCATTTACTAAGGCGTCCCCCTCAGGTGTATCAAGGTTAAGGGCGAAGTCAGGGTCAGAGCCCTGAGCTCCCACATCCACCTCGTCTTCCTGAGAGTCCTCAAGCTCCGAGCAGCGTGAGAAAGACGGGGAAGAGTCCCAGCGAGACCGCTTAGCCGGTCTGGGACTGCGGTCCGGGCAGGAGTCCTCAGCCTGAGACCTAGGGGCCAACCTGGGAGCGCGCTGCGGCGCGGACCGAGAGGGGCCTGGAGGAGACAAGCTAACAGGAGCCGGGGCCTGTGAAGGGTCCGGTCTGGACTGCAATGCCTCAAGGAGCCTAGAAGACCCTTTGTCCATAGACTGTGCCATGGATTGAGAAAGAGACAGAGAGTTTCTCAGCGAAAGAGGCCAACACCGGTGACTCTGTCCCTGCAGCCTGCTCAGGGGGAGCAGAGGGGTCTACCTGAGCCGAGGGGCCCACCAGTGCCCGAGGCTCCGGCTGAGCAAGCGTGACAGGAGTCGAGCATTGCTCACAGTGAGGGTACGTGGATCCCGCAGGCAACATAGCCCCACAAGAGGTACAGGCCGCGAAAAAAAACTGTGCCTTAGTAGCTTTGCTCCTTGTGGACGACATGCTGTTGTCTCCTAGGAGAGTGACCACTGAGGGTATATGGGGAAAAAGGTATACGGACTGACCGAACAGATATATATATGTCTATTATATATATATATATATATATGTATCTATTCCGGCACCCCAGGGGGGCCAGCACCGGGTGACCGGTGTGGCTTACAGACCGCTAACGAGCGGAGTGTGTCCTCCAGATTCCCTGTCTTGGATCCCCCGGAGCTGCTGAGCTGTGTTCACTGAGAAGCATCCACCGGCAGAATGCCAGAAAATGGCCGCCGGAGCTCTCAGGGGAGGAGTGGGGCCGAGGGCGGCGCCAGCAAAGAGCGGGAATCTGGGGTCCCCACAGTGGTCAGTGAGGGGGGGGAAGACATGCAGGATGCTCCAGCCCTCACATCTGACATCATGTCGGAAATCCCGCCCTTACCCCTGACAGGCAGGCCCGGGGGCGGGATTTTTGCGACTAGGCCGCGGTGAAGCCGGGGACTAAATTTGAGGCCGCGCCCGACAAGCAGGCACGGTCGGCGCGGAAGTCCACCGGCCTCCTCAGTTTTACAACTACCGCGGCTTCCGGGAAGAAGGTGCGCTCTCTGTACGATCCCCTACAGGGACACAGAGAACCTTTAAGTTGCAGGGCCCGGTCCCTGGGTTTGAAGAGGCTCCGGTCCGGCAGGTTCCCTCAGGGGCTGCGGATGGAGCACGGTCCCAGCAAATGGAAGACCGCTCAGGATCCCACTTCTCCCAGAGCCGCATAAAGGATGGTGAAGGAGACGGCATGTGGCTCCAGCCTCTGTACCCGCAATGGGTACCTCAACCTTAACAACACCGCCGACATAGTGGGGTGAGAAGGGAACATGCCGGGGGCCCCGTGGGGGTCCTCTTTTCTTCCAACCGACATAACTAAGTCTGAGAATGCATGAGTGGATGTGTGCCTCCTTCCACACAAAGCATAAAACTGAGGAGCTCGTGATCCACGGGAGGGTGTATAGGCAGAGGGGAGGGGTTACACTTTTTAATGTGTAATACTTTGTGTGGCCTCCAGAGGCAGAAGCTATACACCCAATTGTCTGGGTCTCCCAATGGAGCGACAAAGAAATTCCCAATATTAAAAAGTATTAAAAAAAATTGAAAATGTCAGATAAGGCAATACCACAAAAGAATATCTGCTGCACAAAATCTACTATAAAAAATTATATATTTTGAGATTCAAGCTTTCCAGCACATGCTACAGGTAGTATAACCACATAATGTTGCCTAGACGCGTTGCAGAAAGAGCAGCTACTGGGAGAAAATGATCTTATTTCTTCCGGGTGGCGGTGGCTTTCAGTCATGGAGCTGGGTGGACGGATGGGCTACAATTACCACTTACAGAACCACTCACTATACTGTTAGTCACAGCATGCCCTGGCACTTTGATTGATAGCTCGCTCTGGAGCCTATCTGTGCAGCGCCTGCTGTCAATTAAAGTGCTAGGGCATGATATAGCTGTCACTCACTGTGTATTGAGCGGTGACTATGGCTACTTTGTCCCCTATGGCTGAAAGCCAGCAGCTACTTGAAGGAATTAAGTTCATTTTTTCCCAGTAGCCGCACTTTTAGTAAAGAAGCCATGCAGCAATAAACTGTTTTTTTATATGCATAATAACTCTATATCTACAGGTAAATAGCATTTTCCAAGGTGACAGATTTTAGGCTAGGGGGGCCCAATAACCATGAGTCTCCCCAGCCTCTATAGACAATTTGAGACATTTATGACATATCATAAGGACCACAGGATAAGCCATAAATGTTTGTCACGTGTGGGTTCCTCCTTTGGTACCAGCACCTATCCTGAGAAGAGGGCTTCCCTCAATCTGCTGTAAAGGAGTGGTGTCCGTGAATTGGAGGCCATCTCCAATCACTTCTACGAGTTCTGAAAAAGGCGAGAACTTCCTATAAAAGTTCCAACAAAACTTTATCGGGACAGATGAGTTTTATGGCTACCTTTACAGGAGCAAGCAAAGCCACAGTAACGCTTTTGTTTCCCTGAATTTATGCAAAAAGTGGTAAATATATTAGTACTATACAAGACAAGCAAACCCTGCGGAGATCTAGCTCACCCCCCTGCAATCATCCCATCCCCGCGCGCTTGACAAGAGGACTTCCTACCTTGCCGGCTTGTGATGTAGACATAGAAAATCGAATCTCTCATCTGGGATGGGTACCCTGCTCTCATTGGGATTAATTGTGCAAAACGGAAAGTTTTCCGCAGCCGCCTGGCTCTTCGTCAGCACATTGAAGAACGTTGATTTCCTGTTAAAGTAAAGAGAATCCGTGAGGAATTCATTTCATGGGCTTTATGGGAAATTCTGTACAATCTTGACGCATGATAAAAAAGGATTAACAGTAGTGATGGGAAGACTCGCAGATATCCGGGACCGGTGGACCTAAACAGATTTAAAAAAAAAAAATCTGATTCCGAGCCGGACGCCGGTCACCATATAAGTCTATGGGAACCAGAATCTGGTTAATAAAACCGGTGGTAGAAAGGATAGGCGCAAGCGTGCTGTACTTACCGAGGCTCCGGCGTGGCTGCAACTGCTTCCTGGCCGTTCATTCACTTCCAGAGCCCGCTCATTTACCTTCATTGCATATGCACTGCTTTCCCCACACACCGTCTGCTATCGGTTGCAGTCAGAGGCGCCCCCACCCTGAGTGACAGTGTGGCAGCTGACTGCTTCCAATCACAGACGTTGCATGCATCTATCGTGGTATAAAAATAAATAAAATAATTGGAATAGGGTCCCCCCATAATATGATACCCAGCACAGATAAAGCATATGGCTACAAGGTGCAGCCCCCAGCCATTTGCTTATCTTGGCTGAGTAGCAAAATAAGGGGAACCACATGTGG
>NC_134359.1:61641884-61756884 GCF_048569485.1 Anomaloglossus baeobatrachus
CTTATCTATATTTAAAAAGGAACCTGTCACCAGATTTGGCCCCAATAAGCTGCGGCCACCAGCAGTGAGCTCTTATATACAGCATTATAGAATACTGTATATAAGAGCCCAGGCTGTTGTGTAAAATTTTTACAACAGTCACCTAGGGGGCAGTCCGGTCCGATGGGTGTCGCTGCTCTCCGGTCCGGCGCCTCCTCTCTGCAGCAATCACCATCCTCCTTCTGAGGCCATGTACATGATGCATTCTATGTCAACCACATCATCCACACAGGCTGGCATTGCGGTCCTGCGCAGGCGCACTTTAAACTGCCCTGAACAGGGCAGTTCCTTGTATTGCAGTGCGCCTGCGCAGTACCTCAATGCTAGCGTGTGTGGATGACGTAGGACGCGTCATGCACCCAGGCTTCAGAAAAAGGAGGACAAAGATGGCCGAAAGAGGAGGCGCCGCACCCAGAGAACAGACACCCATCTGACCAGTCTGCACCGCACCGACCCTTAGCGGCCTGGGCTCTTTTATACAGCATGTTAGAATGCTGTATATAACAGCCCACTGGTGGTGGCCGCAGATTATAGGCCCCAAAAACCTTTATATTGACCACACATGTATTTATCTCATTTATATGTATAAATACATGTGTGGTCAATATAAAGGTCTGGCACATGACTTATTTCTTCCGAAGACAATACTAAGGACCAGGGGGCATTCACTGCGAGTGGAAGAAAAGCGATTCCGACAGCTAAATAGGAAAGGGTTCTTTACAGTTAGAGCAGTCAGACTGTGGAATGCCGACCACAAGAGGTAGTAATGGCAGACACTATAACAGCTTTTATAAAAGGGCTGGATGATTTCCTCAGTACACAAAACATTGTTGGTTATAAATGACTTAGTGACCAAATGTAGAACTGGTGGAGGAAGGTTGAACTAGATGGACCTACGTCTTTTTTCAACCTAAGTAACTATGTAACTATGTAAATCTGGTGACAGGTTCCCTTTAAACTGCACACAAACACTATGTAATAGTGGCGGCAAAAATGTTTTGTTTTTTTTATTTTTGTCTCTTAGTTAGATATTAGAAATCAATGTATTTGGCACCTAACGAGTGAATATTTGTTGCAAGCAATCTGTCAGTAGGATCAGTCCTCCTAAGTCATCTATCTGGGTATGTAGATCATAGGAAGCTGAGTAAAATGATACCTTGATATCTGCAATTTGATATTTTATTCCAGAAAAATCCACATCTCCTCTAATATATAAATGAGCTGTTAAGATCTGTGGGCCAGACATAGATCTCCCGCAGAATCTGCCTCCAGAGTTTATTTTAAATGAAAGGGACATTATCAGTGTGAGACATGTAATGACTGACAGTCTGCTCTCCTAATCACATACAGTAAGGGGTACGTCTCACATAGCGAGATCGCTGCTGAGTCACGGTTTTTGTGACGCAGCAGTGACCTCATTAGCGATCTCGCTGTGTGTGACACTGAGCAGCGATCTGGCCCCTGCTGTGAAATCGCTGCTCGATACACACTGTTCTGGTTCATTTTTGCTCGTTGCTCTCCCGCTGTGAAGCACACATCGCTGTGTTTGACAGCAGGAGCCAACGATCTCAATGTGCAGGGAGCCGGCGTCTGACAGCTGCGGACGCTGGTAACCAAGGTACACATCGGGTAACCAAGCGAATCGCTTCACTTGGTTATCCGATATTTACCTTGGTTACTAGCGTCTGCCGCTCTCAGGCTGCCAGTGCAGGCTCCCTGCACACGTAGCCAGAGTACACATCGGGTAACTAAGCAAAGCGGTTTGCTTATTAACCCGATGTGTACTCTGGCTACGAGTGCAGGGAGCCAGCGCTAAGCGGTGTGCGCTGGTAACCAAGGTAAATATCGGGTAACCAAGCGAAGCATTTTGCTTAGTTACCCAATATTTACCTTAGTTACCAAGCGCAGAATCGCTTCCACGTGTCACTGGTGGTTGGGGGCTGGTCACTGGTGAGATCTGCCTGATTGACAGCTCACCAGCAACCATGTAGCGACGCACCAGCAATCCTGACCAGGCCCTATTGTGGTTGGAATCACTGGTACGTCGTTTAGTGAGACAGTACCCTAAGATCAGAACTAAGGCAGAACAGCAGAGTTGAAACTTATGTCATTACAAACACATTTGCAGCTGACTTCTAACAGAGCTCTCACCTCTGCTGTACTGACCTCCAGCCCCTATACTGGCTGCTTGCGAGATGGAAGGCTGATAGCACCATGAGAGTACAACTGCAGCTGCAAATGTGTTTATGATGAGGTAAATTTCACTTCGGCTGCACTGTGTTAGCTCTGATCTCACTGCAAAGCTTTGTGTGATTATGAAAGCTGTCATGGATAATTCTTTCGGTCTATTATAGCGCAATAAGGATATTTGCTGATATTAATTATTTGAACTTTATTGTATAGGCACTCCTATTACAACGCGTTTCAGCAGAATTGCTTTCATCAGGTAAAATAGGAGCAGAATTTACCTGATGAAAGCAATTCTGCTGAAACGCGTTGTAATAATAGGAGTGCCTATACAATAAAGTTCAAATAATTAATATCAGCAAATATCCTTATTGCGCTATAATAGACCGAAAGAATTATCCATATACCCCCTCCCTGTTGGGAATCGGATTTGGCTGCAAAGGACCTGCTGATATATCAAAAAATTCCAGCTGGCTAGCTGGAGGATTGAGGAAAAAAAACCTGAATTCCATGGTGCCGGTGGAAATTCAGTAGCCGACAGAGATACCCATAATCTGGATGTTGGATGCCTGGACATAGGATCTGTTCGGAGGAACTCCAGACTGATAAGCTTTCACTGAAGTTGTGCGGGGGCGCACAACCAACAAAGGTGAGCAATTCTAATTTTATAGATGCTAAAAGGATTCCACGGGTGCTTCTCATAGTGCGCTTGTTTTATTATTTATTTATGAAAGCTGTCAGTCACTACATGTCTCAGACGGGTCATGCCCCTTTGAGTGGATGCATCACGCAATTTTTAAGAATTTATTTTTTTGTTTAAACTTTAATGAGTTAACTTTAGTTAAGTCCAAGTGGGTGTTAGATAGTTAGTTAGTGAACATAGTTTTCAATGGTGGCGTGTACTTCTTCCTCCTGTATGACACTGACCAATCATAAGCAGGTAGCAACATAGAAGTGCTGAAGGACCCCTAATCATATCAGTGTCACATAACCTGAGTGCCCAGGTAATGACAGCTGGAGTGGGTATCCTAAATAAACACAGAAGATATATTACATAGCACAGTAGTATGCAGCTATTAACGCTGAGAAATATTTTCAGGACTTCCGTGCCGTGTAATATATTTTCAGTTTTCATAAAAGCTGTACTCTGTGCCTGTCAGGACCTCTGGACCCTGACACCATCATCACATGTCCTTCTACACTTCTATGTTGCTGCCTGCTTATGATTGGTCAATGTCATACAGGAGGCAGAAGTACACGCCCCCAAACAAAACTATCTAATAACACCCACTTCAGCTAAACAAAAGTTAACTCATTCGGTGCCAAGAACTTTGATTGCTAATATCTCTGCAACTTTAGTGATTGCTAGTTTTTGGTTGAGTCGGAGTCAATAGAAATGCTCCAACTAAAGCTTTAAAAATATATTAATATTGTATAATTAATTTATTGTTCATAAGAATATAGATGATTTTAGAAATAATAATAATATTTATTCATTTATATAGCGCTGTTAATTCCGCAGTGCTTTACATACAATGACAACACTGTCCCCATTGGGGCTCACTATCTCACTATCTAGGTTCCCTAAGAGTATGTTTTTGGAGTGTGGGAGGAAACCGGAGAACCGTGAGGAAACCCACACAAACACGGGGAGAACATACAAACTCCTTGCAGATGTTGTCCTTGGTGGGATTTGAACCCAGGACACCAGCGCTGCCAGACTGCAGTGCTAACCACTGAGCCACTGAGAAATGTTAATATATTTAATGTTCTTGGATATAAGGCCAATATTTATTAAAGGAGGAGACAGAACTTTAATTTATTAACGGAGCAGTACTGGATAAAAGCGATATCAGTATTCATATGAAAGGACATCTGTCCATATCAAAAGAATTTTGGAAGGGGTTACGACTAGCACTTCTGTGTCCAGAGGTCCTACGCTGCCATTTGGCAGAACTTTTTAAAGCGCACCTGTCATCAAACAGAAGCACTCAAACAGTGACAGCTGGAACCTAAGTGTGAAGTGTTAAAAAGGGGGGTGATCCCGATTCTCCAGGGTTAATGCTTAATGTTCCTGACAAGGGCGCAATCCTTTACATACCCTACGTTTGGCAGTCCTACTATTCCAATCTTCAAAGAGGTCCCAAATCTTCCGATAATCGGGTGCTGTTTTGGTCCATCGTCTGCTTTCTTGGGAGGCATCTAAAGTGTTAGAGAAAGGGGACACCTCATCACTCTCTATGGCTATCAGTTGTTACCAGTAAATGGATATAATAAGCAGGTACCTTTTTTGGAGCCATTATCGCATCGCTTTAAGAGATGACAAAGAATAGTGTGAAGATTAGAGACGGGAGCATTTCTTCCACATGATACAAATCTCACTTTAAAGAAAGTGAAAAGCTTTAAATCCGCACCATGCGCTGCTCAGGCGGCAGCCGACAGGCTAAGAATAGCAGAGCCGCGGAGAGCAGCCCAGCGATGCAGCTGAGCACTCACTTTCTAAGCATTACACCTGACGCCATCAATACGGGCAACTGACAGCGTCACCCGGGCCCCGAGACGGAGAACCACGGCAATGAATGGAGAGTGAGACGCCAGCCATGCCCAAAATCAGCCTCGGCGCGACATGCAAAGATGGCCACATACAGACATGATGTAGAGGGCAACGGGGGCCATTATTATCAGTCCAATACACAGTGAGGGAGAAGTGATCATGCATGCACACAGGCCGCTCGGGGTCCCATCGGTCAGACCCCAACGATCATACATCTATAACTTATCCTTAGGTGATAAATGCATTTACTGCTTTAAAGTGAACCTGTCAGGTGCGATATACACCAGAACCACGAGCAGTTCTGGGTGTATATTACTAATCCCTGCCTAACCGTCCCTGTATACACTAGCATAGATAAAGAGATCTTTAGAAAAAGTATTTCTAAAAATCCTTTATCATATGCTAATGAGCGAGGGGACTAGTCGTAAGGGCGTTACTTCCCTTGGCTAGTCGGCCCCCTTAGTATGTAACCATGCCCCTGTGGGTGTGCTAACATACTAATGAATGCGCAGCGTCAGAGGCATGGTCGCTCTCACCTCTGCTGCCATCGCTGGTTTTCGGCTCAGCGCACACAATCAAAACGTCCCCAGACTTCCAGTCATGCACACTACACCAGTTTGAAGTTGGGATGCATACACTCAATTTCATAGTGTACATGACCGTAAGTCCGGGACATCTGATCATGCGCACTGAGCGGAAATCCAGCATTGGGCGCAGTGGCAGCAGAGAACGGTGAGATCGACAATACCTCTGACGCCACGCATTCATTAACATGTTAGCACACCCATAGGGGTATACTTACATTTTAAGGGGGCCGACTAGCCAAGGGGACTAACACCAGAGATCTTTAGAAATACTATTTCTAAAAATCTCATTGTGTATGCTAGTGTATACAGGGACGGTTAGGCAGGGATTAGTAATATGCACCCAGAACTGCTCGTGGTTCTGGGTGCATATTGGACCTGACAGGTTCCCTTTAAAGGATGTCCTGGACTTTGACAAATTATACCCAGGATAGGTCATCGATATCAGATTGACCTCCGGCACCCTTGGCGATCAGCTGTAAGCAGCCTGCCATAGCGGCCGGATGTATGAAGTGTACCCAGCCAATAACAGCTGAGTTGCAGTACCGAGAATGAACACTAAACCATATGAGGCGCTGTGCTGTTCTGGCTCAGTACGCTGCACATCTGGCTGGCACTGGTAAAAGCTGATCACAAGCCACCCCCACCGATCAGATATTGATGATAAACAGGTTCAGCTCACCGTGTTGATCAATCTCCGCTACCCTCTGGAGCCCAGACACGGTGCTGCCACGCCTCAAGCAGGATCCAAATGGAAAAAAGTCCAGCTTCAACAGAGGCGATATCAATTATTCTTTTCTTTTATTTTCCTTTTGGCACAAGTATACAGCACATTGCAGCCAAGATAATAACATGACCGACGTCAGCGACGCGTTTCACTGTTAATCATGATTAAGAGTGCGTTGTCACTTGAAACGCGTCATGTTATTATCTTGGCTGCAATGTGCTGTATACTTGTGCCAAAAGGAAAATAAAAGAAAAGAATAATTGATATCGCCTCTGTTGAAGTTGGACTTTTTTCCATTTGGACCCCTTTAAATGCTCAATATAAGGATTTGCTCAAATGGCCGCAGAGTCCCTCACGTGAGAGAATCGGCCTGATTATGTGAATGACACTACGATCAAACTCTAATCAGACTGTCATTCACTATGTATTACAAATATGAGAAAATATACATCTATTTCCTCAAAAAAGGAGAACTCATTTCCAAAGTAAAAAATTAATTTTTATTAAATAAATGTAAACAATCAATATCGAATGCACCACACAATAAAAATGAGATATACGCAGGAAAAATACAAATACAAAGGGCAAGCAGCATTATTCATATTGCACGTGACATTGTCCATAGACGAACATATAAAGTGACTGGTGCTAAAGCTCACCTGAAGCTACGGACATAGAAGGTAAACCAGTAGCCATACCATATATACAAAGTGTCTTAGTGCCTATTCATTGCACATATCCCTTACATAGAAAGGCTACTACCATATGTAACCACAAGTCCGAACGGAACTTATGAGCCCGTCACTGCTAGTACCACAAATATGACACGTGTTACCACCCAGCACGTAAGAAATCCATGCCGGCGGCATAAACAACAACTGATCCAAGGAGCTATCACAGCTCCAATGTACATGCCGTCAGAATCGATTCCACATAGTTAGACAAGGTGTATCAACAATATTCGCAAAATTGCAGTAATAACTATGAATTCAGTGAAATACGAATTACCTGGGTGGAAAGGTGTGCTCGTGCTGCCGTCCTATTCCCCGACGTACGTTTCGCTAACCCGGCTTCTACAGGGGGCGACTTGGATCAGCCGTTGTTTATGCCGCCGGCATGGATTTCTTACGTGCTGGGTGGTAACACGTGTCATATTTGTGGTACTAGCAGTGACGGGCTCATAAGTTCCGTTCGGACTTGCGGTTACATATGGTAGTAGCCTTTCTATGCAAGGGATATGTGCAATGAATAGGCACTAAGACACTTTGTATATATGGTATGGCTACTGGTTTACCTTCTATGTCCGTAGCTTCAGGTGAGATTTAGCACCAGTCACTTTATATGTTCATCTATGGACAATGTCACGTGCAATATGAATAATGCTGCTTGCCCTTTGTATTTGTATTTTTCCTGCATATATCTCATTTTTATTGTGTGGTGCATTCGATATTGATTGTTTACATTTATTTAATAAAAATTCATTTTTTACTATGGACATGAGTTCTCCTTTTTTGAGGAAATAGATGTATATTTTCTCATATTTGTAATACATTTGATGTTGGGAGTGTCCTTTAATATAAATTGACCTTTCATGTTGATATGTCATTCACTATGATCTGATTCTCTCGCATGCAAGAGTCGGGTGAGGAGAAGATGGAGAGATTGATTTCTCCATCTTCTCCATTGTCAGTCTCAACTGTACGTATATAACATCTGAGTGCAGTCTGACGATTTCCACGCACCCATAGACTTAAATAGGTGCGCGCTGTAAAATACGTGGAGCCTCTCGCAGCATGCTGCAAATTTTTCTCATCCGGAATAGACATGACAAATAAAATAGCTGTTCGTCATTGCCCCATAGTGTAGCACTGCGCAGAGGCCATCCGATAAAACATCAGTGTTGTACGCTTGTGTGAGCGAGCCCTTGGATGTGAGGCCGCACATACCAACCCCTGATCTGCCCACCCCACCATGCCAAGACACATTAGGACAGTATTTGAATGCTTAAAGGGGTTGTCCACCTTATTGGGATCATTTTTTTCTTACATAAATGCAGGAAATTGGGGCTAAAAATAATTTTTGGAATTGTTCATTATTCATTTTAATGTCCAAAGAAACAAAAAGCCTGTAAGAGCCAAATGAAGCCAACATTATTCATGAAACACCATTGCAAAAAATTACTTTTTATTATATTATTTATTACTTTTTATTATATATTATCCAATGGATTTATGGGGCTGTTGCGCTATATCCTTGAATTCTATAATGTCAACATATAATAACAATTGGGTTATGCCGATATTTGCAAACCTTATTATGACTGTCAAATGATATCGGATTGATGCAGCCACCTGAATGAATCCTTTTATATGTATTTTGTAGTAAAGTCTATAATCCAGCGCTGATCATTTAGGCTATGTGCGCATGTGTGCGTAATTCATGCAGTTACGCTGCGCTCTGCAGCGCAGGATAACTGCATGCGTCCTGCGTCCCCTGCACAGTCTATGGAGATTGTGCAGGAGACGTGCGCACGTGGCGTCTTAGAGCGCAGCGCTTCGGTTGCTGCCCGGAGCGCGCGTTCTAAGAAGTGACATGTCACTTCTTCCGTGCGCTTTGCCGGCAGCTCCTGCTCTGTCTATGGGAGGAGCTGCAAGTCAGAGAGCACGTTCTCTGCCAGCACCATGCGCTTCAGAACGGAGCTTATCAGCTGCACCTTTTAGGTGCGGTGCAGAGCGCACACAGCCTTAGGCTGCTTTCACACATCCGGTTTGAGCCGTGCGGCTCAATCCGGCTGTGAAACCTATGCAACGGATGCGGCGAAAACACCGCATCCTTTGCATAAGTTTTTACATGCGGCCGGTCCGTTTTTTTCTGGTTGCGGCACGCTACTGAGCATGCACAGTGGAAGAAACCGCATGCGGCGGCCGGATGCGTTTTTTTCCGCATCGCGCCGCATCCGGCGTCCATAGGCATGCATTGAAAAATGCGCCGCAGCAGCCGGATGCGGCGCAATGCGTTTTTTTTTACCGGAGCAAAAACGTTGCAGGCAACGTTCCATCCCTCCGCGGCATCGGCTAAATCTGCCGCATGCGGCAAAAACCGGACCGAACGCAAGCCCATGCGGCACAATACGGCACTAATGTAAGTCTATGCAAAAAAAAACGCAACCGGCGGCAAAAAAAACGGTTGCGGTTTTTCTGCAGAGCGCCGTATTGTGCCACAGAGCAAAAACCGGATGTGTGAAAGTAGCCTTAATCTGCCGCAAGCGGCAAAAAACGGACGGAACGCAAGCCCATGTGGCACAATGCGGCGCCAATGCAAGTCAATGATGGAAAAAACGAAACCGGCGGCAAAAAAAAAACGGTTTTGTTTTTCAGCAGAGCGCCAGATTGTGCCACACTGCTACAGCCGGATGTGTGAAAGCAGCCTTATCTGGTAAACTTACGTTTTTTCTCTATCAATGTCTGCTGGTTGTGCTGATGTAATCTGGCCACGTCTGCAGGCTACATTGACACAGCTCATGTTGGGTATGATCAGCTATTCACACAACTATAGCCGGATGTACTATTATCGCATTGTATTCATAATTTGACAAAAACATATGACTAGATGTCTGATCTATTGATATAAAGTTTGGAGTTTGCATGAAATAATTGGACAGCCGTATGTTGTCATATATAATATGCTAAAGTATCTTGGAAAGGCAACGATATGTTAATGATTATAGGTGGGTTTGCCCAGTCAGATTGTTTTTATGGTGTTTTTCACCTTCACCTGACAATAAAATAAATATTGCACATTAATGGACTGTTTGATCGCCTCCTTTTTCCTTGTTTTACATGTAAATTGCGATTGTCCTGATAGTCCCGATAATCCATATATATAAATAATTATGGATATGTAAAAAATTATGAAAAAAATTTGGATTTATGTGGATATTCGGTATGGTCTTAATGTTTGTAGGTCTATGAGGCTGGCAGTTCAGGTAGGAGAGCAGCAGTCAATCCTGGCATTATGGTTCTTAGATGAGAAGAAGGACCGGCACCCCAATTCCCAGCCCTTTTGAAAGTCTTTGGCAAAAAAATAAATATTTTTTTTTTCTCTACTATAAGCCTAAGCACTAACAAGCAGGTAGTTGCTGACCATCTGCTTGCTGTGCCTGGCACTGATCTCTGCTCCTGCCATTGACTCAGAGGCTTCTGACGACGTCACGTCAATAATTCGGCAGCTTCTTTTCCGCTCTGCTCTGTTGACGGGGTGTGACTGCCAACGTCATGCTGATTGACAGCCAACTCCTTGGTGACTTAAGGTACCGTCACACTAAGCGACGCTCCAGCGATCCCACCAGCGACCTGACCTGGCAGGGATCGCTGGTGCGTCGCTACATGGTCACTGGTGAGCTGTCAATCAGGCAGATCTCACCAGCGACCACTGACCAGCCTCCAGCGACGCGTGGAAGCGATGCTGCACTTGGTAACTAAGGTAAATATCGGGTAACCAAGCAAAATGCTTTGCTTGGTTACCCGATATTTACCTTGGTTACCAGCGCACACCGCTTAGCGCTGCCCCCCTGCACTCGTAGCCAGAGTACACATCGGGTTAATAAGCAAACCCCTTTGCTTATTTACCCGATGTGTACTCTGGCTACATGTGCAGGGAGCCGGCACTGGCAGCTTGAGAGTGGCGGACGCTAGTAACCAAGGTAAATATCGGGTAACCAAGCAAAACACTTCGCTTGGTTACCCGATGTTTACCGTGGTTACCAGCGTCCGCACAAGCCGGCTCCTGCTCACTGCACATTCAGTTGTTGCTCTCTCGCTGTCACAAACAGCGATCTGTGCTTCACAGCGGGAGAGAAACAACTAAAAAATGGTCCAGGACATTCAGCAACAACCAACGACCTCACAGCAGGGGCCAGGTTGTTGCTGGATGTCACACACAGCAACATCGCTAGCAAGATCGCTGTTACGTCACAAAAACCGTGACTCAGCAGCGATGTTGCTAGCGATGTTGCTTAGTGAGCTAAGTTGCTTAACTGCAGGAAGCAGGCCATGACGTCAGCAGTCACACCCCATCAACAAAGCAGCTGGAAAGAGGAAAACAAGGAGCATCTGAATTCCGGTAGTAGCGGTTGATGATCACTCTGTCCCAGTGCTGGATACAACAGGCAGGTAGTTGCTTCTTTTAGCTACTACTTGCCTGTTAGTTTTTAGGCATGTGGTAAAGAAAAATCCTGGATAAACCCTTTAAGGGTATCAGGGAAGTGAATGATGTGCAACCCCAAGCCTCTTCTTCCCTCCAATGTTGATTGACAGATTTCTCCTTACAGACAGTAAATGAAGATACTGATCAAGCAGAGGATGGAGGGAGCTGTGTACAGCAGGATTCAATGCGCACCTGCCCTAGTCTCGTGCATGAAGTGGCAATAAATGCAATCTCTCACCAGGTATTTTCCACCTAATCTGAGAGCGGCATAATGTAGAGACAGAGACCCTGAATCCAGCGAAGTATTACTTACTGGGCTGCTAATTATAGTTTTGATAAAAACCAATAGATTATCATTACAGGACTACTTGGCGTGCTGCAGGTAGTCCAGCATATTCATGAGCTCTGTATAACTGCTAGATCTGCAGCAGAGAAAACATTGATTTTATTAAAATGACAGCAAACAGCTCAGTAAGTGACACATCGCTGGAATCAGGGTCTCTGTCTCTACATTATGCTGCTCTCGGATAGGGGAGCAAAAACCTGGTGACAGATTCCCTTGAAAGGGGTTGTCCAAGCCTCTAATATTGATGATGTATTCAATAGCCCCCACATACACATTAGGTTGGCCGAGCCGGTTGATTTGGGGCGTCCATCTAATATGTATGAAGGTCTCCTTCTCTCCTCCCCACACAAACATTGAACATTGTTGAACACAGCTCTGTCCAATGTGTAGTGGGCACTGCAAGGTATAAGGGCACTGCCAGGACCTACAGATCCGCTCTGACTCATGAGCAGGATGTCTTGGTGGTGGCCTTCAATCTATTGAGTGCAGATGTCACGTATATCCACATGACTGCTGCAGCCAATCACGATGCTGTACTGTACACTGCTGAGGCTGGTGATTGGCTGCAGACGTCACATGACTGTACGTGACATCATCACTGCAGGGACCACACAACGTAGGCCTGCGTTTGGACCCGATGAGCACCGGTGGCGTTTGCTGAGTGTTTTTAAAGGATTTTTAGCGAGATTTTTATTTTTTTTCTCTTCTATTAAAGCAAGAATTACATCAAGATGCCACATGCAGGGACCACAATGCAGCCACGAGACCGGAGCGATCTCCATGGCGATCTACGTGTGCGGTACCACGACACGGGCAATATACCGTGGCCACCTGAGCCATGACTACATGCAGATCAATGGGATAGGCACCAGGGTGTGGGGTATGTGCATGGAAGCCAGAGCTACTGCCACATTGTAAAGGCATCAATGGGACATGCTGCCACTGAGAGGTTCTGCAGCAGCTGGGTCTATGAAATGCAATGGGGACAATGATGGCAGCACCGGTTTATTTCCTATGGCACAGCTGTGGGATGAATGGCGGCCGCTGCCTGCACAGCACACACGTGCAATATCTGCACGGACAGCTCACCTCCACCACACGTCTCTCCGGGGAACTGTCGCTGAGGAACGGGCGCGGGGCCTGACGGATCTCCCAGTCACGTTCGGCAGCAGCCGGCGTCCCAGAGACGGAAGGGGCGGGGCGACGCGAGTGACGACACACAACACCAGCGTCCTATTGGCTGGTGAGGAGGGTCGGAGGTCAGGTGACCGCACGTGCTGCTTCCTGACTCGCACAGGCGGCGTGTGCGCGGACTGCTGAGTGCAGAGCGGAGCGGCCGCGTGTGATCGCCTGTCTGCGCTCTGACCGCTGCTGTCAGTCCTCGGTGTTATCATTATGTCATTTGGAAGCAGTCTAGTGTTCTCTGTTGTCAGCCCTAGGGAGAAAGGGAGTGTGTAGGGTCATTCATTCAACGGAATTACCCAAAAACGTGATTTCTCATTAGTTTCCCCTCACATTTATCTCCTGTGTGCTGGGAATGTCACAGTGTGCTGAGTGACCACTATCAGACAGGCTCTGGCCCCGTCATGCCATTAGTATGATGTGTGGCCCCTGTGGTGACCCCTCAGTGATGGCGGTGCACACATGCTGCCGTACTCGCATGGGGGCGCTGCACTCACTGGTGAATAGTCCAAGGCTCACCCCTCAGTGATGGCGGTGCCTACAAACTGCACTTCACTCACATGGGGGCGCTGCACTCGCTGGTGAATATTCCAAGGCTCACCCCTCAGTGATGGCGGTGCCCACATGGTGCCATACTGACATGGGGGCGCTGCACTCGCTGGTGAATATTCCAAGGCTCACCCCTCAGTGTTGGCGTTACCCACAAATGGTGCTTCACTTACATGGGAGTGCTGCGCTCGCTGGTGAATAGTCCAAGGCTCACCCCTCAGTGATGGCGGTGCACACATAGTGCCATACTAGCATGAGAGTGCTGCGCTCGATGAGGATCAGTCCAAGGCTCACCCCTCAGTGATGGCAGTGCCCACAAATGGTGCCATACTCACATGGGGGGCGCTGCGCTTGCTGGTAAATAGTCCAAGGCTCACACCTCAGTGATGGCGGTGCCCACAAATGGCACTTCACTGACATGGGGGCGCTGCGCTCGCTGGTGAATATTCCAAGGTTCACCCCGCAGTGATGGCGGTGCCCACAAATGGCGCTTCACTCACATGGGGGCACTGCGCTCGCTGGTGAATAGTCCAAGGCTCACCTCTCAGTGATGGCGGTGCACACATGGTGCCATACTCAGAAGAGAGCGCTGCACTCGCTGGTGAACAGTCTAAGGCTCACCCCTCAGTGTTGGCGGTGCCCACAAATGGCGCTTCACTCACATGGGGGCACTGCACTCGCTGGTGAATAGTCCAAGGCTCACCTCTCAGTGATGGCGGTGCACACATGGTGCCATACTCAGAAGAGAGCGCTGCACTCGCTGGTGAATAGTCCAAGGCTCACCCCTCGGTGATGGCGGTGCCCACAAATGGCACTTCACTCACATGGGGGCGCTGCACTCGCTGGTGAACAGTCCAAGGCTCACCCCTCAGTGATGGTGGTGCACACATACTGTATGGTGCCATACTCACAAGAGAGCGCTGCACTTGCAGACACACTGTTCAAGGCTCATCTGTCAGTTATGGTGTTGTACACAGATGGCACTGTACTCACAATAGGGTGCTGCGCTTACTGGAACACCCCTCAGGGATGTAGGGCAGTGCAGACAGTTGGTGCCATACTTAAAGGGGGGCGCTGCACTCACTGGTGCACAGTCCAAGGCTCACCCCACAGGGATGGTGGGCTTTGGCTGTGGAAACAGTTGGCACTTTACTCACAAGGGGCGCTGCACTCGCTGGTGAACAGTCAAAAGCTCACCTCTCTTTGATGCCAATGTACACAGATGGTGCTTTACTTACATGGGGATGCTGCACTTGCTGGTGCACAGTCCAAGGCTCACCCCTCAAGAATGGTGAATGATGGCGGTGCACACAGATGGCGCCTTACAAGGGGGTGCAGTGTCGCTGGTCTACAGTCCGGTCCTGGGCAGCCGCCTATGATTCTCACATCTATTATATGCAACAATCGCAGAACTTTACCAGGCTCATCACGATTGTGTTAATTAATTAATTATTATTAAGTGGTTAATATCAGCCCACGACTGCCACTAAGCCCTAGATTAGTAATGTGGAGAGTCTACTGCGTTTACGGAGGTCAGATTACCTGTGATCGCAGGTGGAGGACTGTGGGAACCTCCAGCTGTGACCGCAAATAACCTGAGTAATGTCACTGCTCATCGCGCAGCTCAGTCTCTGCCTGAAGCCCACAGTGGGTGGTTATGTTCTATGGCCGCGCACTGTCACTTTAGATGTAGAAGAGTTGGAATCATCATGGGACGTCGTTTGGATTACGTCAGACCTGGGTGTTTTGGGGATTAATGAAGTGGTGAAAGAGGGAGGGGTTTTTTGTATTTTATTTCAAATAAATGATTATTGCGGTGTTTGTGTTTATTTCTTTTCACTTACAGATTAGTAATTGGGGGGTCTCATAGACATCTCCCATTACTAATCTAGGACTTAGTAGCAGCTGTGAGCTGTCATTAATCCCTTATTAGCCTGATTACCACCGCACCAGGGTAATTTGGAAGAGCTAGGTAAAGTGTCGGGATTGTCTCATCTAATGGATGGGACTATCCTGGGCAGATGCAGACTGCTATTTTTAGGCTGGGGGGCCAATAAGCATGGGTCTCTCCAGTCTGAGAATGACAACTGTCGGCTTTATCATGGCTGGGTATCAGAATTGGGGGTACTACACTCCATTTTCTAAAATTACTTAAATAATTTTTTTAAAATCTTCTCTTATTTTGATACTTGGCCAAGATAAGTGCATAGTTAGTTACTGTAGCCATATGCTTTAACTGTGTGTGTTGGGTATCATAATATGGGGGGACCCGGCGACAATTTGTTATTTATTTTTACACCAATCTACAGTGATACGCAGACAGGGACTTTGATTGGTTGCAGTCAGATGCTGTTACACAGCCTGGGGGTGCGTCTGACTGCAACCAATCACAGACACAAGGACTGCCGGTGGGCGGGAAAGCAGTGAATATGTATGAGGCTAATAAGCAGCCCTAAAAGAAGAGTGAGCGGCCTGGAAGCAGTTACAGCTGCCCCGAAGATTTTGTAAGTATAGCGCACTTGCTTTATTTTTATTTTATTTTTTATTTCCCGAGTTGCCGGATCATTAGCCGACGTTCCCTGAGAACTCCAGGTGTGACACCCAGATACTTTTGAAACTGCATGGATCCGGACTATTACAGTCTGGGTACGCCCATCACTACTCAAAACGGATCCGTTCCCTAGCCCTGACAAAGGCTTCCCAGCCGAAACGGACGTTGGGATAGACACCATGTGTGCTAGCACCTTCCAACCCTGACTCTGCATAGGTGAACACAATTGGCTTTTTCACTCTGCCTCCACTTGTATGGTCATTATTGATCTTTACATCTTTCTTGACACTCCTGCCTCTCCCTATGCAGATTCACTCATTATAGTGTCTATACTGATTGGGTGCTATATATTGGGGTACTTCATATTTGTGTATTATTTTTCCACAAATTGCTATTTACTTTTTTGCTGGAATGTTCGCCCCCTACATGTTGTCTGTGTAACACGCTGTCACCAGCACCTCTCTTAATAACGATTTTCACTGTTTCATAAATGGGCTTTTGATCGTATCTTTGTCTCTTCCTTTGTTTATCCGATAAAAAAAGCAGAGAGCACTTGTTTGATTTTTACAGTGTTGTGAGAGAGCCCTTACATGAGGCGACAAGCTTGGTGCTACACAGTCTTGACTCATACAGAGGCAAAACAGTTGACTTATGACTTGTTGACACTTGTGATAATCTGCTGGCAATCTGCTCAGCAGCACTTCCATACCTGTGTCATTTTCTCAGACATGCAGCTCACGCCTCGCTGCAATATCCTACCTGCGGTTGCCTTTTTGGCATTTTGCATACACTTGCAATCTATCACACACAGGCTTGCTTACTAGCTATCTCTGACATTGCACTCCGCTTCACACTCCTCTGGTGAGACTATACCTAGCTCTGTTATAAGTTCACAAACATTAAGCCCGTATGCTCCTCTCTATTGTGGAAACCCTAACGGCAGCTCTCTTTTGTGCAGACGACTAGTTTCCTCCACTTGGGACAATAATAATAATATAATATGTATTCATTTATATAGTGCTGTTAATTCCACAGTGCTTTACATACAATGGCAACTCTGTCCCCATTGGGGTTCACAATCTAGGTTCCCTATGAGTATGTCTTTGGAGTGTGGGAGGAAACAGGAGTACCCGGAGGAAACCCACACAAACACGGGGAGAACATACAAACGCCTTACAGATGGTGACCTTGGTGGGATTTAAACCCAGGAACCCAGCGCTGCAAGACTGGAGTGCTACCCACTGAGCCACCGTGGACAAGCCCCAAATGACTACAGTTCAGGCCAAATCTTTCTTTTTTCCATTCGGTGACTATCCAGGCCTTATTATAGGGCACATTAATTGCAGGTGTACACTGCTAGTTACCTATAATGATGGCATTCTCTTAAGGCTGCTTTACATGAGTCAATCCATCATGCGATTTATTTGGCAAAGTCTTTTTTTTTTGTTTGTATCGCTGATAGGTAGTTGTCCATGTGTCACACGTTGAGTGTTATCAAACGACCACAAAGCGCTCATCGATATATTGATTGGCCATGGCGGACGTCCAAAAGGCTTCACACATGTTTTCCTTTGGTCAATCTGTCTTTTGTATGGGCGTAATTAGGCAAACTATACACCCCTCCGTGACGTTGTCTGGATTGTTGCACGCCCTGAATTCTTCTGACCTGCTCAATCCAGTTCTGCTAATGTGGTTGATTGGTTACATCCCATATATATAGTTTCTCTTCTGCGTCTGTCTTTGTTGCCTCGTGTGTCCTTAGCATCAATCTTGTTTGTTGTTTGTGGTCTGGTTTATGACGAATTCAGAGTATCTATCTTCCAAAGGTGGGTTAAATTTGGTTTTGTATGGTTTATTTATTGTGTCATTTAGCCGTTCACAATGTTTTTTTTTTTTTTATTTTTTATTTTTATTTGTGTAGTTTTTATCGTGTATTATGTTTTTTGAAACATAATAATGTTTTTTTTTTTTGTTTTTTTTTGTTCTTTTAAAAAGAAAAAAGATTACATGTTTATTATAACAGTGTCAAATAAAATGTTCTCATATATTCATTCCCAGATGACGGCTCATCAAAACGAATTATTTTTGCGTGATTTCATTGAAAAATATCGCACATTAACCTGTCTTTGGAAAATTAAATCGCCTGAATATAGTAACAAACGCATCAAACAAGCCGCTTATGCGGATCTGATTACTATCTATAAAAAACATTTTCCTAATGAGCCTGTGGATGTAAATCTTATCAAGAAAAAAATACAAGGAATACGCACTGTATATAAAAAGGAACTCAATAAAGTCGAGGAGTCACGACGTTCAGGGGCTGCGACTGCCGATCTTTATGTCCCACGGCTGTGGTATTTTGATCTACTTGACTTCACAAGAGATCAAGAGATTCCAAGGTCATCAACAAGTATGCTTTCCATTCAGGAGTCACAAAATGGGGCGATTGGCAGCGAACAAACAAACGTAAGAAAAATTAGGAATAATGCACTATAAAACACTGTGCATGACGCCAAGGCTGAATGTTCACACATGACTACAGCGCCGTCTTTTATAACAGTAATAACCAATCAAAACGCATCTGCTACAACCAATCAGATTAGATTAGGCGTGATTATTTAAAACCACAAATACGCCCTGAACGTTTACTGACGTCACAAACAACTATGAGGATGGCCGATTACACGGTGTCACACTTTGCAATGTGTCGTTCATTAAGACTAAACTGACCGATTTTATGGAATTAAACGATGAGTACACGATGGCCGAATTTCAAACGATTAGGCATCGGTTGGACTTGCAAGGAGCCGTCACATGAGGAGATGTCGTTACGAATGACGGAAGTGCGTCACAAAATCCGTGACCCCAACGATACATCGCACAATAGATCGACTCGTGTAAAGCAGCCTTTAGCCTACCCTCCTTCTGTGCCTATTTGAGCCTTCTATGAGTCTGACACCCGCAGGCTGGCTCTCTTCTTTTTCTGAGATGCTTCTAAGGGTATGATGATGCACTTGAGGCTGCATCATTGACACAGCCTTCTTATACATGGCATAGAGCACAATAAAAGGGAATCTGTCACCAAGTGTTTGTCACCTAATCCGAGAGCAGCATAACGTAGGGGCAGAAATGCTGATTCCAGCGATGTGTCACTTACTGGGCTGCTTAGTGTAGTTTTGATAAAATTACTGTTTAATCAGCGGTAGATTATCATTAGAGGACTACTTGGTGTGCTGCAAGTAGTCCAGCATAATCATGAGCTCTGTATAACTGCTAGATCTGCAGAAGAGAAGACATTGATTTTATTAAAATGATAGCAAGCAGCTCAGTAAGTGACACATCGCTGGAATCAGGATCTCGTTCTCTATATTATGCTGCTCTGAGATGAGGGAGCAAAAATCTGGTGACAGATTCCCTTTAACTTTTAAGGTACAGTGATCACTACTGGGTGCAATTCAACTTCTTCTCAATCTGTGGTGCATACAATAAAATACATCAATATAGAGATTTCCAAAATTGTTGGCTACAAACGTTTCTTCACTTTGGGAAAATACCCCACTCACAGAAGTTAAAGGCATTGTCCTCTTTCAGTTTGTTGTTGTGTATTGCAGTTCATAGGCTTTCAGACTGGTAAAATATCAAACTCATTTTTTACTCACCCTTCATGGGTCCATCGATGCCGCTCTACCACTGCTTCAGTCTTTGTTGATTGGCTTAATTTATAAACAGGAGAATTGGGGTCTTCATTGTGTCAATCAAAATGTATTAATTACAAAAACACAGTGATAAACACATTAAAAAGACAAATGTGATATAAAAACATGTGAAGGGGACAATTGTGTCTATTAAGGTTGTAAAAAATACAACACCTATATAGCACCAAGCATTCGGCAACAAGGAACACTGAGACAGAGGTAAGGGGCATGAAAATGTGACAAAACGGTCCAATCAGAGGGTCCATGAATGTTACAATTACACCGCTTTTAAATGTGTAAATATTAAACCTCATAAATATATCTGTGTTGGGGTAACGTTTCAGCCCAAAGACCTCAAACAAAGTTGTTACATAATATTGAATGGGAACTACATGATATCAGGTGCCCAACAGGGGTACCTGTGTCTCCCAAAGTCATAAATACATAGGGCATGATACCCATATCAGAGTTTAAACCCAAAAAAAGCCCTTTTGTAGATACAGTCAGGGCCAGAAATATTTGGACAGTGACAGAAGTTTTGTTATTTTAGCTGTTTACAAAAACATGTTCAGAAATACAATTATATATATAATATGGGCTGAAAGTGCACACTCCCAGCTGCAATATGAGAGTTTTCACATCCAAATCGGAGAAAGGGTTTAGGAATCATAGCTCTGTAATGCATAGCCTCCTCTTTTTCAAGGGACCAAAAGTAATTGGACAAGGGACTCTAAGGGCTGCAATTAACTCTGAAGGCGTCTCCCTTGTTAACCTGTAATCAATGAAGTAGTTAAAAGGTCTGGGGTTGATTACAGGTGTGTGGTTTTGCATTTGGAAGCTGTTGCTGTGACCAGACAACATGCGGTCTAAGGAACTCTCAATTGAGGTGAAGCAGAACATCCTGAGGCTGAAAAAAAAGAAAAAATCCATCAGAGAGATAGCAGACATGCTTGGAGTAGCAAAATCAACAGTCGGGTAAATTCTGAGAAAAAAGGAATTGACTGGTGAGCTTGGGAACTCAAAAAGGCCTGGGCGTCCACGGATGACAACAGTGGTGGATGATCGCCGCATACTTTCTTTGGTGAAGAAGAACCCGTTCACATTAACTGAAGTCCAGAACACTCTCAGTGAAGTAGGTGTATCTGTCTCTAAGTCAACAGTAAAGAGAAGACTCCATGAAAGTAAATACAAAGGGTTCACATCTAGATGCAAACCATTCATCAATTCCAAAAATAGACAGGTCAGAGTTAAATTTGCTGAAAAACACCTCATGAAGCCAGCTCAGTTCTGGAAAAGTATTCTATGGACAGATGAGACAAAGATCAACCTGTACCAGAATGATGGGAAGAAAAAAGTTTGGAGAAGAAAGGGAACGGCACATGATCCAAGGCACACCACATCCTCTGTAAAGCATGGTGGAGGCAACGTGATGGCATGGGCATGCATGGCTTTCAATGGCACTGGGTCACTTGTGTTTATTGATGACATAACAGCAGACAAGAGTAGCCGGATGAATTCTGAAGTGTACCGG
Source organism: Anomaloglossus baeobatrachus (assembly GCF_048569485.1). Classification (NCBI taxonomy): domain Eukaryota; kingdom Metazoa; phylum Chordata; class Amphibia; order Anura; family Aromobatidae; genus Anomaloglossus; species Anomaloglossus baeobatrachus. Next base: position 61,663,035 of record NC_134359.1, read on the forward strand.
GATATACTTTCAGCCCAGATTCAGCCAAATGCCGCAAAGTTGATCGGACAGCGCTTCATAGTACAGATGGACAATGACCCCAAGCATACAGCCAAAGCTACCCAGGAGTTCATGAGTGCAAAAAAGTGGAACATTCTGCAATGGCCAAGTCAATCACCAGATCTTAACCCAATTGAGCATGCATTTCACTTTCTCAAATCCAGACTTAAGACGGAAAGACCCACAAACAAGCAAGACCTGAAGGCTGTGGCTGTAAAGCCCTGGCAAAGCATTAAGAAGGAGGAAACCCAGCGTTTGGTGATGTCCATGGGTTCCAGACTTAAGGCAGTGATTGCCTCCAAAGGATTTGCAACAAAATATTGAAAATGCAAATATTTTGTTTGGGTTTGGTTTATTTGTCCAATTACTTTTGACCTCCTAAAATGTGGAGTGTTTGTAAAGAAATGTGTACAATTCCTACAATTTCTACCAGATATTTTTGTTCAAACCTTCAAATTAAACGTTACAATCTGCACTTGAATTCTGTTGTAGAGGTTTAATTTCAAATCCAATGTGGTGGCATGCAGAGCCCAACTCGCGAAAATTGTGTCACTGTCCAAATATTTTTGGACCTAACTGTATCAATATAAAGTGCCCAGTACAAGGTGCAGGGATGGTTATGAATCACCAAGATGTCCCCAGGAAGAAAAGTCCCCCAAATACCCCCGACGCGCGTTTCACCAGGGAAAACTAAATTACCTTCTTCAGGGAGGGAGAATAGCGCCGGATTTAAATGTTTGTATGATGGTGTAATATGGGGGGTTGTGTATAATTTTGTGTAGGTTCATATTTTAGGCGTGGTGCTCTGTCCATTCTGTGTACATTATCCTGTTAAGTCACCCCCTGCTGGGTTTTTGTCACTTAAGGTCCTGTCACACACAACGAGATCGCTAATGAGATTGTTGCTGCGTCACCGTTTCTGCTTTTATGCTAGTGATCTCATTATGTGTGACACCTACCAGTGAATCAGGCCCCTGCTGTGAGATCGCTAGTCATTGCCGAAGGGTCCCGACCATTTTCTTCAAAGGTGATGTCCTGCTGGGCAGGACACATCGCTGTGTTTGACACCTAACAATGACCTCCTATACAGGTCGCTCATCGTTACTGCATCGTTGGTAAGGTCTGACTGTGTGACATCTCACCAACGATCCTTAACAGATCACATTGTTTTCGGGATCGCTGGTAAGTCGTTAAATGTGACGGGGGCTTAAGTCTGTGGGAGGGAGGCCTGGAATCCACCTAAACTCTCTGCTTACCTGGGAGATTATTCATTCTGGCTGAGAAAGACCAGAGAGAAGGAGAAGAGACAAGCAGGAAGATTCATCCTCTGGGGGAGAAGCTGCTGCTACAGGCAGCACCCCAGAGAGCTGTTGAGAAACCCCGATTTCCCTGGAAAAGGACTACTGGAGGATTGTGACTGATTTATCCTCTGTGGGAGAAGCTGAGGCTCCCCAGAGAGACCTGGACATTTATCCCTTACTGGACTATATCCGTGTTTCTGGACTACTTTACACTCTGTGTGGTAGATTATTTGATGAATCTACTGGATTGCATGGAATAAAGGTTCTTTAGATTGCTCACTCATCTCTCGCTCTGTTGATTATGTGATATCGGAGAAGGACCCCTTGACAGTCCGCCGTGATTAACATCCACGTATGTCATCTACCTAATGACGTATGCTCCAACTGCTAACCACCACACCGCGGACGTCACCCAGCTCCCGCACATGCGCCGCTGCCACAGAGACCTGAAGGTTCCGGAGTAAACTGTGAAAAACACAGGTAGAACAATGATGAAACAAACAAAACTCCTTATAACCATATAAAGCATACTTGGAAATGGATGCATCAATTTGCAAGTATGCTTTATTTGGTTATAAGGAGGTTTGTTTGTTGATTGGCAGCAGCAGTGATGTCACATCTACAGCACTCGTAACCATTATGGCCAATCACTGGACTTTTTTTTTGCACAACTCTCCTCTACGTAAAACATATACAACCTTTAAAAGCTTTTCTGCCAGTTTTTCAATGTAAAGCACTGATAAATCATCCCCACTGCATTTATGGGTGCTGATCACAGTATTAGCCATTAGGACTGTGCACATTTCGCTTTTGCACTTGTGTTATATTATTTTTTGTAATACACTAATAATAATTTCTAAGAATACATCAGAATTTGTATACTTTACTTTTTCTGTATTTTTTGCCATACACAACCAAAGCAACTTAACTGATTTTCTATAAAAAGTTACATTTTCCAAAATTAAATTGTCCAGTTAAATTTTTTCAAAATTTTTTTTTCTCCCTTGCCATCTGTTCAGCGAGAATTACCACATTTTAAGAGTTCAGTCTCTACCTCCCTTCTGCTTCAGCTCCTTTGTTGGCTTCCCATTAAATTCAGAGCAACCTACATAATTCACCTCCCCTTATTTGGCGTCTTACATCTTTGTCCCTCATTATATCATGCTCTCTTCTGCGTGCTTCCCAAGACTTTTCACCGTCTCTTCTTCTGTGTCCTATCTGAACCCTTGGAACTTTTATTTCCTTCCTAATCCACCAAGCTTCCCCTGACTGTTCCTTCAAGTCACCTTTGCGGAGAAGGTTTATCCATCAGTCAAAAATTAAATCCGGTGGTACAATTCTATAGACGACCAGTCACTCTATGATTCTCGATTTTCAAATTTAAGTAATTAGTGACCACAAAATTGGAAATCTATTATTTTATTTTATTATTTATATTTATTGTAACATAGACATTACCTTCTTCCTACCAATGTTACATGATGTATGGGACAGTGCAGTCTGGTGAATCCAACAACTAAATGAAGATATCTGTGACTATAAGATATGTTTACTGTAGTAGTTACGTTACATTTAGTCCAGAATTCTCGGATGAGTTCCTATAGTATTACAAATAGGAAACGGATTTTTATTCAATAATACACTATATATGTTTACCATATGAACATTTGCTGGTGAGGAGAAATATGTAATACCCTAAGAATTCAATATAAACACAAATATTTTAAAAATGCTCAAGTAGCACTAGTTCCCTATAAATACTGTATAACATTGGCTTTTTATGCACATACAATAATTTGGGCATACTTATTTTGATCCAGCCGCTATCTAATCCACTGTTTCCCTGTCTGGGCTCCAACCACTCGAGAAGCGTGTCATTAACCCGGTGCTGTGTGCCACCTTCCGGTGCTGTCTGCCACCCCCCCTAGTGTTGTGTGCCACCCCCCCAGTGCTGTCCGTGCCCCCTTGGTGATGTCTGTGCTCCCTCAGTACTGCCCATGTCCCCAGTCCTGATCATGCCCTCCAAGTGCTGTTTGTGCCACCTCCAGTGCTGTCCGTGCCCCCTTGGTGATGTCTGTGCTCCCTCAGTCCTGCCCATGTCCCCAGTCCTGATCATGCCCTCCAAGTGCTGTTTGTGCCACCTCCAGTGCTGTCCGTGCCCCCTTGGTGATGTCTGTGCTCCCTCAGTACTGCCCATGTCCCCAATCCTGATCGTGCCCCTCTAGTGCTGTTTGTGCCACCTCCAGTGCTGTCTGTGCCCCCTTGGTGATGTCTGTGCTATGTGCCACCCCTATCCTGTGCTGTCCATGCCCTCTTGGTGATGTCTGTGCTCCCTCAGTCCTGTCCATGTCCCCCAAGTCCTGTCCGTGCCACCGCCAGTGCTGTTCGTGCCACCGCCAGTGTTGTCTGCCCCCCGTGCTGTCTGTGCCTCCTTGGTGATGTCTGTGCTCCCTCAGTTCTGTCCATGTCCCCCAGTCTTGTTCGTGCCCCTCTAGAGCTGTTCATGCCACTTCCAGTGCTGTCTGTGCCCAGCAGTACTGTCTGTGTCACCTCAGTGATGTCTGAGCCCCAACCCCTCCTGTGATGTATATGCCCCAAGCCACTCCAGTGCTGTATATATGTCCCCAGCCCATTCTGTGCTGTATGTATGTCCCCAGCTCATCCTGTGCTGTATATATGTCCCCAGCTCGTCATGTGCTGTATATATGTCCCCAACTCCTCCTGTGCTGTATATATGTCCCCACCTCCTCCTGTGCTGTATATATGTCCCCAGCTCCTCCTGTGCTGTATATATTACCCCAGCATCTCCTGTGATGTATATATGACCCCAGAATCTCCTGTAAGTTATCCACCCCAGTGTCTCCTGTGATGTGTATGCCCCAGCATCATCAGTGATGTCTATGCTCCAGCCTCTCCAGTGATGTCTATGTCCCAAGCCCCTCCTGTGATGTATATATGCCCCCAGCCCCTCTTGTGATGTTGTTACCTCCAGTGTCTCCTATGTGATGTATTTGATTTACCAATCTGTTGACTGGGCTCTAGACTGAGACAAATCTGGAAAAGCAGTTGTGTGAAGCAACATGATCAATATTGCTGAACATCACAGCCGCACCAAAGAGAAGCAACTACAGCCACCACAGTATGGGTGAGTTTATTAATTGTTAGACCAAATATATTAGGGTAATTTTCAAACTGATCATTTTTGCAGCCCCCGAAGATTGGTAGAAAACTCCAAATGGCCCCCGGCAGAAAAAAGGTTCCCCACCCCTGCTGTAGTGTGACAATCGGGGAACCGTAAGTGATCACCTCTGCTATTAATAGGTGATAACTTGCATTTGTGGTAGAATCACTTTCAAGGGAATTTGTTAGCAGGATTTCACACCCTACACTATTTACAGTGACTTGCAAAAGTATTCACCTTCCTTGGCATTTTTCATGTTTTGGTACCTCACATTCTGGAATTTCACATTTTTTTTTTAGGGTTGCATCAGTTCATGTAAAGAAGATGCCTACAAGTGTGAATTTTATTTTTTTTTTTTATTTTGAAGCAAATAGGACAAAGTAATTGAAAACTTCAGTGTGCATAACTATTCACTCCCATTAAAGTCTGTACTTTGTAAGACCTCCTTTTGCGGCAATTACAGATGCAAGTTGCTTTGGATAAGTCTCTATAAGCTTTCCATGTCTTGCCACTGGGATTTTTGCCCATTCCTCAAGACAAAACTGCTCCGGCTCCTTCCAGTTAGATGGTTTCCTCTGGTGAACAGCAATATTCAAGTCCAACCACAGGTTCTCCATTGGATTAAGGTCTGGGCTTTCATTTACAAATTTCCCCTTAAACCACTCGAGTGTTACTTTAGCAGTAGCTTTGTCTTGTTGGAACGTGAATATCCGTTCCTGTCTGAATCACTGACAGACCGAAAAAGGTTTTGCACAAGAATAAGCCTGTATTTCGCACCATCCATCTTCCCCCCGACTCAGACTAATATCCCTGCCTCTGCTGCCGAAAAACATCCCCACAGCATGATGCTGCCATCACCATGTTTTACTGTGGGTATGGTGTTCTTGGGGTAATGAGCTATGTTGGTTTGGCACCAGCCATAGCATTTACCTTGGTGGCAAAAAGTAAAATTTTGATCTCATCTGATCACAGCACCTTCCTCCATACATTTGGGGAGTCTCCCACATGTCTTTTGGCAAAATCAAAACGAGCCTTCCAATTTCTATCTGTAAGTAAAGGCTTTTTTCTGGCGACATCAAAAGATGAATTGTAGCAAACACAGATTTGTGTTGTCTCTATGCTGTGAATGTTTTTTATTATTCAGTTTTAAGAATGGAATAAAAGGTATGTGTTAACCTCATCATACATCCTGCGGTTACTGGAATTCATCTTTTGGTGCTGTTATTTTGTTTGCTGAGAAACCGGTCTGGGACGTCCGTGCACCACACCTCAATTAACGTAATCCAATCTAGTGAGCCGATATTTTTTCTTTCTTTTCCTTATTCGTTTTTATTTCTGGTCACTCTTCCATAAAGGCGAGCTCTATGGAGTGTACAGCTTATTGTAGTCCTAAGGACAGATACTTCAATCTCTGCTGGGGAACTCTGCTGCTCCTTCAGATTTACCTTTGGTCTCTGTGCTGCCTCTCTGATTAATGCCCTCCTTGCCTGGGCTGAGAGTTTTGGTGGGTGGTCCTCTCCTGGCAGGTTTGTTGTGGTACCATGTTCTTTCCATTTGATGATAATGGATTTTATGGTGTTCCGGGAGATCATCAGATTAGGATATTTTTTTTAGAACCCAACCCTGACTTGTACTTTTTAACAACGTTGTCTCTGATTTGTTTGCAGATCTCCTTGGTCTTCATGGTGTTGTTTGGAGATCTCCGTGGTCTTCATGGTGTTGTTTGGAGATCTCCGTGGTCTTCATGGCGTTGTTTGGAGAGCTCCTTGGTCTTCATGGCGTTGTTTGGAGATCTCCTTGGTTTTCACGGCATTATTTGGAGATCTCCTTGGTCTTCATAGCCTTGTTTGGAGATCTCCTTTGTCTTCATTACGTTGTTTGGAGATCTCCTTGGTCTTCATGGAATTGTTTGGAGATCTCCTTGGTCTTCATGGCATTGTTTGGAGATCTTCTTGGTCTTCATTACATTGTTTGGAGATCTCCTTGGTCTTCATGGTGTTGTTTGGAGATTCCCTTGGTCTTCATGGCGTTATTTGGAGATCTCCTTGGTCTTCATGGTGTTGCTTGGTTAGTGGGGCCTCCCGCTTAATGGTGTTGCAGCCTTTGTGGCCTTTCAAAAAGGTGTGTATATCCTGACAGACCTGCTTATTACTAAGTATGTGACTTATGAAGGTACTAACTTGCATCAGAAATTTTTAGAGGCTTCATAGCAAAAGGGGTGCATACATATGCACATGGCAATTTTTATTTATTTTATCATAAATTAAATTTTTGCCTATATATCTCACTTCACTTCCCCAACTTAGACTATTTAGTGCTGATGCATCACACACATATTGGATTACAAAAATATTTAAATGCAGGTGTAATGTAACAAAATAGGTAAAGCGCCAAGGGGTGGGTGTGAATACTTTCGCAAGGCAGTATATATGCTCTTGTTTCTCTTTCAAATCTTTCAAAGACAAGTCCAGCAATATCTTTACATGGCTGGTCCCTTCCTCCATTATTTAGAAATCAGTGTTTGAATTGCTATGCAAATGAATATAGTAGAACTTAAGCCTCTGTCACTCCAGCTCTATCCCCCACCCAGTGCCGCACCCTCCTGCTTGAATGATTCGTCCTTTGCTTGAAGTAACACAGCACAGAGGTGAAGCCTGTGTGACCTCAGGCAAAGTAGTCATCATTTAAGCTGGAGGAGGCGACGCTGGGCGGTGGATAGAGCTGGAGTGACGAAAGCTTCAATTATATTAAAGCAATTTGCATAACAATTGAAGCACTGATTTCTCTGTAACAGAGGACTGGACAGGTCATGTAAAGGGATTGCTGGACTTTTCTTTGAAATAGAAATATTTGCATTTAAATAGTTTAGGTGGTGAAATCCTGCCGACAGATTTTCTTTAAATCCACCATATGTTAAATACTTAAGGCCCCGTCACATGCAATGACTTATCTAACGATATATCGCCGAGGTCACGGATTCCGTGACGCACATCCGGCATCGTTAGCGACATCGTTGCGTGTGACACCAACGAACAGCCGTTAACGATCAAAAATTCTCACCTTATCGTTGATCGTTGACACGTCGTTCACTTTAAAAAAATCGTTGATTGTTGAAGACGCAGGTTGTTCGTCGTTCCCAAGGCAGCACACATCGCTATGTGTGACTCTGCGGGAACAACGAGCTACAGCTTACCTGCGTCCCGCCGGCAATGAAGAAGGAAGGAAGTGGGCGGGCTGTTACGGCCGCTCATCTCCGCCCCTCTGCTTCTATTGGGCGGCCGCTTAGTGACGCCGCTGTGACGCCGCACGAACCGCCCCCTTAGAAAGGAGGCGGTTCGCCGTCAACAGCGACGTCTCTAAGCAGGTAAGTCCGTGTGACGGCTCCAAACGATTTTGTACGCCACGCTAGTGATATTGTTAACGATGTCGCTGCGTGTAACATGGCCTTTAGACTGTTGCGCTCTCTTTTTCTTTGAACACCGGGACTCTGCTTTGTTGTTTTCTTCCACCAGTAACCGCACTTTACCATATACAGTTAGGTCCAGAAATATTTGGACAGTGACACAAGTTTTGTTATTTTAGCTGTTTACAAAAACATGTTCAGAAATACAATTATATATATAATATGGGCTGAAAGTGCACACTCCCAGCTGCAATATGAGAGTTTTCACATCCAAATCGGAGAAAGGGTTTAGGAATCATAGCTCTGTAATGCATAGCCTCCTCTTTTTAAAGGGACCAAAAGTAATTGGACAAGGGACTTTAAGGGCTGCAATTAACTCTGAAGGCGTCTCCCTCATTAACTTGTAATCAATGAAGTAGTTAAAAGGCCTGGGGTTGATTACAGGTGTGTGGTTTTGCATTTGGAAGCTGTTGCTGTGACCAGACAACATGCGGTCTAAGGAACTCTCAATTGAGGTGAAGCAGAACATCCTGAGGCTGAAAAAAAATAAAAAATCCATCAGAGAAATAGCAGACATGCTTGGAGTAGCAAAATCAACAGTCGGGTACATTCTGAGAAAAAAGGAATTGACTGGTGAGCTTGGGAACTCAAAAAGGCCTGGGCGTCCACGGATGACAACAGTGGTGGATGATCGCCGCATACTTTCTTTGGTGAAGAAGAACCCGTTCACAACATCAACTGAAGTCCAGAACACTCTCAGTGAAGTAGGTGTATCTGTCTCTAAGTCAACAGTAAAGAGAAGACTCCATGAAAGTAAATACAAAGGGTTCACATCTAGATGCAAACCATTCATCAATTCCAAAAATAGACAGGCCAGAGTTAAATTTGCTGAAAAACACCTCATGAAGCCAGCTCAGTTCTGGAAAAGAATTCTATGGACAGATGAGACAAAGATCAACCTGCACCAGAATGATGGGAAGAAAAAAGTTTGGATAAGAAAGGGAACGGCACATGATCCAAGGCACACCACATCCTCTGTAAAACATGGTGGAGGCAACGTGATGGCATGGGCATGCATGGCTTTCAATGGCACTGGGTCACTTGTGTTTATTGATGACATAACAGCAGACAAGAGTAGCCGGATGAATTCTGAAGTGTACCAGGATATACTTTCAGCCCAGATTCAGCCAAATGCCGCAAAGTTGATCGGACGGCGCTTCATAGTACAGATGGACAATGACCCCAAGCATACAGCCAAAGCTACCCAGGAGTTCATGAATGCAAAAAAGTGGAACATTCTGCAATGGCCAAGTCAATCACCAGATCTTAACCCAATTGAGCATGCATTTCACTTGCTCAAATCCAGACTTGAGACGGAAAGACCCACAAACAAACAAGACCTGAAGGCTGCGGCTGTAAAGGCCTGGCAAAGCATTAAGAAGGAGGAAACCCAGCGTTTGGTGATGTCCATGGGTTCCAGACTTAAGGCAGTGATTGCCTCCAAAGGATTCGCAACAAAATATTGAAAATAAAAATATTTTGTTTGGGTTTGGTTTATTTGTCCAATTACTTTTGACCTCCTAAAATGTGGAGTGTTTGTAAAGAAATGTGTACAATTCCTACAATTTCTATCAGATATTTTTGTTCAAACCTTCAAATTAAACGTTACAATCTGCACTTGAATTCTGTTGTAGAGGTTTCATTTCAAATCCAATGTGGTGGCATGCAGAGCCCAACTCGCCAAAATTGTGTCACTGTCCAAATATTTCTGGACCTAACTGTATATTGCCTTTGTACGTAATTTTGCATATACTGTGATTAATTGGTATTCAAGGCATATTTTGGGCAATTTTGGTTGGTTACAAAGTGCTTCATCCAAAAGAGTTTAAATAATATATGCAAATTCGATATCAAATCATAATTGCGTTGTTTAAAAAAACATCATTTTTTAGGGGGGGTAAAAGTAAACAGAAGTGAAGCATGAAATAACCCGATTCAGCACCTATTTATGTGCTTGGTTTGACTGTCCTCCCCCTCGTAGGGCTCCTGAGTGTCATGCCATTGATGGAATCCCTGTTTTGTCTCTGCCTTTCACTGTGATTTTCCATCATTATGGACCTCTTGAATTCCTTGAATAAAAATGCAGTCCTCTCTGACAGTCTCTTTCTTTGCTTTCCTTTCTGTGTGATTTTCCATCATTATGGTTCTTGAATTTCTTGAATAATGATATGTGCTATGAACAAATAGATGGAGGAGTAATGGTTTCATCAGTGTTTTCTGAAATTTGTATCCCAGTTCCATGAGCGTTCGGAGGGGCACAGCACTGTTTGCAAAGCAATATTTTACATTCGTTTGTCTGTCTTGCTCATGCGTTCGTAATTCGCTTTCTGCTCGGTGCATACATTGCTCCATTCCTGTCTTTAGAATGCAAGGACCGCTGCATACACTTCTCCAAAAATCTCTCAAAATGTTGTAGCTTTCCTTAGCAATGACCTTCATTATAGGAGGTTTCTCAAAAACGTTTTGTAAGATGTACAGCATATAATATCCAAAACTGTACTGCTGAAGTGCAGAGTTTTTGGTTATATCAAGTATTAGTCTATATCTGATTTTTGCTTGAATTCTGGCATATACTACTAACAAAAAAATGTGGAAATTCCGGTACCTATAGGCTCTGTATGTCCAGCCCCATAGGTTCCCTTTTTTTTAAAGGGAACCTGTCAGGTCCAATATGCACCCAGAACCACGAGCAGTTCTAGGTGCATATTGATAATCCCTGTCTAACTGTCCCTGTATGTAGTAGAATACATAAAGAGATCTTTAGAAAAAGTATTTCTAAAGATCCTTTATGATATGCTAATGAGGCCAGGGACTAATCACAAGAGCGTTAGTTCCTGCTCTTATTCCACCCTCTTAGGATGTTAGCACACAGGGGTGTGCTAACATACTATTTAATGCCCATTGCCCAGCATGAGAAGTGGTGACGCGCGTACCTGTGTGTGTTGTTGTGAAGCCCCGCAGGTGTTGTGTCGGTGTCGGTGCATTACCTTCAGGGACTCCACGTTGCTGGACCTCCGTCACTGGTAGGAAATCTTCTTGTTTGATCGTGACGCCACTCTCAGTATTGCGGCCAGTAGGGACCGCCACTGCAGGTTGGGGGTCGCCTGGGGCTGATGGTGTGTGTGCAGTTAGATGTAGTAGCCTCCTGAGAGTGAGGCAAGCCCCAGGGCCCTGTGTAGGTTTGTAGTACCACAAGTCGCAGAATGACCACACAGGCAGGATGTCTTTCAGGGTTTTTACTCACTTCAGGTGGCAGGGTGAGTAACCCGGGCGTAGCTGAGATGAACCAGGTAGGAACCAGGTATCCTTCAGGCTGACTTCACGAGGGTGACTACTGACTCGCCTTCCTTAGCCCTTGGTGGTTTGGGGTGACCCCGACTTTGAGTCCCTATGGGGGTCACCCAGGGAAGATGCTGCAGCCTCTCTCCCCTTGTTGTTTGCCGTGTGCTTGTTCCCCGGGCCAGGCCACTCCAGCCTCTTGCCTCCTGTGACCTATGGGCCCTACTTGCGGTTACGTGGCTGCGGCTTTTGGTTGTTGTGGTGTGGGCTGTAAGAGCCCCACACCGGCAGGTTTAGCAGGGAAAGGTGAATCTATCCTCGCTTCGGGATCTGCCGCCCGGTTGGGCCTGGTGCTCTCTAGAAGTCTCCTTACTTCCCACTCCGTTGCACTCGCTAGCTGAAGCTGGCTTTCAGGCAGCACTTCTAGTTGACCGTTCTCCCCCGTCTGTAGCCACTGCGCGGGCGCTGTTAGACAGCAGCAGCCCCACAGGTCTGCTCCTCACTGAGCCCTCTGGAGTTCTCTGCTCTAACTGACTCACTGCTCCTCCTCTCCTGTTCTTGCCTACGCCACCTAGCAACCAGACTCTCCACCACACCCCTTGAGAGGAGATGGAGGCTTTTAACCCCCTGCCACTATTCCAGTGGAGGTATAGGCTTTGCCCCCTCCTGGGATCCCCAGGGGTCCTCTCATGGGTACATGTGTGAGACCTGATCACTATGCGCCTGTGTTCCACACCCCTGTCAGCCTTCTGGATTACCTGTATTGTACTGTCCCCAGCATGGGTGCAGTACTCAGTGGTGCCTGACCAGGTCAGGGGCGCCACATTCCCCCTTAGTTATCACCAGCACGTCCTCGGGCTGCAAGACAACATTTTAAAATGCATAAAACATTAAAACATGTAAAACATTTAAAAGCACCAGGTATCAGACATCACCACCCTCCACCCACAAGTCCGTTAACCCACCCAAAACCCTTTCAGGAGGCAGGTCACCGGTCCTGTTGGTAACCAGGTCTGGGCCATCCGTTTCTCCAGACCTTTCCTCCAATCTTCCTCTCCCGTTGGCCGCGACTTCAGCCACTTCTGGCAGGATGTAGAGGCGGCTTACATGGGCTGGTGGTTTCAGGGTATACCTGGCCTGGTGGATCCGCGCCGTCAGCCTCTTCTGGCAGGATGCAGAGGCGGCCTCCACAGTTGGTGCTGACCAGGTACCCTCTTTGTGGTGGTGAGCCAAGGCCCCATAAACAGGCGTGCTCTCTGGTCGCAGGTGAGCCAAGGCCCTTTTCTACGGACGGGCCCCCCTGGTTGCAGACGAGCCAAGCCCCTAAACAGGCTGGCCCTGGTGGTGGTGCCACTGGTGTAACTATTTACACTGCGAGAGTTTGTGGCTATAGCAAGTTCATAGCCTTAAGTTTATTTCTCACAATAGTTTTTGTGGGCACATTCTTGAACTTTAAAACGTTGCAAACAAAACTTTCAAAACTTTAACTTCTGTACTTCTTTTCTGTACTTTACTTTACTCCTCTTTTTCACTAGGGCGAGGGCACGTTGGGCACTGGCACCTGTGACTTTCTTGCTCTTTGCCTCTTTCTTCATCTGTAGGATCTTTATCTTTCCGTTCTTGGTCTTCATCTGTTTCTACATCTGGTTCTTTATCTCTATCTTGTCTTTCTTGTCTTTCTTGTCTTTCTTGTCTTTCTTGTCTTTCTTGTCTTTCTTGTCTTTCTTGTTGCAGGGGATGGCTATAAGGTTTGTTGGGACATAGCGTTACGCCCAGAGCATACAATCCTCTTTCGCCTTGATGCAGGGTGAACTGAACGGAATCTCCCATCTTTAGATTTCTGCAAGGGTGTCCTCTTGGCAGATGAGCGTTCACATCTCTGCGGTTTACAAATATCCCTTCTTTTATTCCTGGTGCTACAATGAAGCCATAGCCACTTTTCAAGTTGAAATCTTCCACTACGCCATAACACAGGGGTCCTCTAGCCTGGGCTTTGGACTCTCTCAACAAACGCTTCTCCTTTAGGTCTCTGGCGGTGACTGCTCTCTGTTCAGGAGACTGTGGTGCTGGAGCAAACTGTGTTCTTCTGCGCCGTGTCTTGCGGGCTGGATCCATGCCTGTGGGCTCCCAGGTGAAGCTCTTAGGCAGCTCTTCTTCTGCAGAGGGGGTCAGGTCCTCCTCGTCCCAGCGGGAGTATGGCAGCATTTCCGGCTCTGAATACACAACTGCTACTGGTGGCACTGGAGTCGGAGTCAACCCTTCTGCTTCCTGGCCTCCTCTCCCCCTTAGTTCTTCCTGGCACTCCAGCTGTGGCAGTGCCGGGGATGGCTGCTCTTCGGCCGGCCCAGGTGAGGGACTCCTTGGTGTAGCCGCTGCAGGAGTTAGCAGGAGACTCTTTGGGGTATGCGGAGGGGGTATGTACTGGCTCACCAGCCATTGTGGAAATTTGGCCTCCAGGTCAGCCTTCATCTGCCAATATGCAGGGTCTTCACCCACCGTGGGCTGCCTATCAGGAACCTCTGTGGACCGGGGAGCGGTGTCTGCTCTGGCCTTACAGGCCGGGGTAAATGCTGAGGTAGTCTTTTCTTGGCGGGCCGCGCCCTGTATGGCGGCGGCCTGGTCTTGGCGGGCCGCGCCCTGTATGGCGGCGGCCTGGTCTTGGCGGGCCGCGCCTGGCATGGCGGCGGCCTGGTCTTGGCGGGCCGCGCCTGGCATGGCGGCGGCCTGGTCTTGGCGGGCCGCGCCCAGGATGGCGGCGGCCTGGTCCTGGCGGGACGGGCAGGGCATCGCTGCAGGGACTGGGTCTTGGTGGGCCGAGCAGGGCATCGCTGCAGCCGCTGGGGCTTGGAGGGCCGCACCTGGCGTGGCTGCGGCCTGCTTCAGCGTCGCCGCACCGGACGCCTCTTCAGGGACCGCGGACGTGGCAGCAGGGGTCGGGGCACTTGCGCGGGCCGGGGCATCATTCGACTCACCCGTTGTTGGTAGCACTGGGGTCTGCGTCGTCGCCGTCCCGCCTGACACCCGGCGCGCAGCTCTCCCTTCATAGGCCCGAACCGCCGCGGTCAGCTCCTGCAGTTCCATCCGTTCCTCCCGAATCTGCTCCACGACCCGGGTCTCCAGCCGGTTGCAAAACTGGGCCAGCTCTCGGTACCACCAGGCAGCGGAGCCTGGTTCTGGGTTCCTGCGGTCAGACGCCATTTCTTCTGCGCCGTCTTCTGCACGGTCTCCCAGCAGTGGACTCTTCGCTGCCTCCTGTAACAAGCTGTCCAGTTTCTGCTCTGCCTCTTTCAGCAGCTCCTCTCCCAGCAGCAGGCTTGTGGCTTCCTTTCCTTCCCGCCGTCTCTCGACGCTTCCACTCTCATAGCTGGCAAGGTCAGAACTCTGCAGGGGATCTCTGGGTAGCCACACCTCTTCGTGGGCGGTAACTTCTTCCAGCGCGGGCTGCTGTTGTTTTTCAGCGCGCTTTTCATGGTGGCAATATGGCGGCGCTTCCAATTTTTCAAGCGGACCGCCCAGGCACATGGTCACCTGTCTGAACAGGTCTAGTCCTTATCCTGTTCGTGACGCCAGATGTGAAGCCCCGCAGGTGTTGTGTCGGTGTCGGTGCATTACCTTCAGGGACTCCACGTTGCTGGACCTCCGTCACTGGTAGGAAATCTTCTTGTTTGATCGTGACGCCACTCTCAGTATTGCGGCCAGTAGGGACCGCCACTGCAGGTTGGGGGTCGCCTGGGGCTGATGGTGTGTGTGCAGTTAGATGTAGTAGCCTCCTGAGAGTGAGGCAAGCCCCAGGGCCCTGTGTAGGTTTGTAGTACCACAAGTCGCAGAATGACCACACAGGCAGGATGTCTTTCAGGGTTTTTACTCACTTCAGGTGGCAGGGTGAGTAACCCGGGCGTAGCTGAGATGAACCAGGTAGGAACCAGGTATCCTTCAGGCTGACTTCACGAGGGTGACTACTGACTCGCCTTCCTTAGCCCTTGGTGGTTTGGGGTGACCCCGACTTTGAGTCCCTATGGGGGTCACCCAGGGAAGATGCTGCAGCCTCTCTCCCCTTGTTGTTTGCCGTGTGCTTGTTCCCCGGGCCAGGCCACTCCAGCCTCTTGCCTCCTGTGACCTATGGGCCCTACTTGCGGTTACGTGGCTGCGGCTTTTGGTTGTTGTGGTGTGGGCTGTAAGAGCCCCACACCGGCAGGTTTAGCAGGGAAAGGTGAATCTATCCTCGCTTCGGGATCTGCCGCCCGGTTGGGCCTGGTGCTCTCTAGAAGTCTCCTTACTTCCCACTCCGTTGCACTCGCTAGCTGAAGCTGGCTTTCAGGCAGCACTTCTAGTTGACCGTTCTCCCCCGTCTGTAGCCACTGCGCGGGCGCTGTTAGACAGCAGCAGCCCCACAGGTCTGCTCCTCACTGAGCCCTCTGGAGTTCTCTGCTCTAACTGACTCACTGCTCCTCCTCTCCTGTTCTTGCCTACGCCACCTAGCAACCAGACTCTCCACCACACCCCTTGAGAGGAGATGGAGGCTTTTAACCCCCTGCCACTATTCCAGTGGAGGTATAGGCTTTGCCCCCTCCTGGGATCCCCAGGGGTCCTCTCATGGGTACATGTGTGAGACCTGATCACTATGCGCCTGTGTTCCACACCCCTGTCAGCCTTCTGGATTACCTGTATTGTACTGTCCCCAGCATGGGTGCAGTACTCAGTGGTGCCTGACCAGGTCAGGGGCGCCACATTGTCACCACTTCAGAACGCCGGGCATAGGTGCATGATTAGAAGTCCCGGCTCTACCGATAATGCGCACTAGATCTCTCTGAAGCCGGGACGCGTACACCCAGCTTCATAGTGCGCATGAGCGGAAGTGTCGCGACTTCTGATCATGCTCAGTGCCTCGCATCTGATGCAGTGACAACAGACACAGGCACGTGTGTCACCGTTGACGCTGGACAGTGGGCATCGAGTAGCATGTTAACACGCCCCTGTGGGTGTACTAACATGCTAAGAGGGCGGAATGAGCGCAGGAACTAACGCCCTTGTGACAAGTTCATACACTCATTTGCATATCATAAAGGATCTATAGAAATACTTTTTCTAAAGATCTCTTTATCTATGCTAGTGTATACAGGGACCGTTAAGCAGGGATTAGCAATATGCACCCAGAACTGCTCGTGGTTCTGAGTGCAGATTGCACCTGACAGGTTCCCTTTAAAAGTGTATTCCAGACTATAGGAATGAGCATCGATCCACTAAAGAGCTGTTAGTTAGATCGGTGAGGGATCCCCTGGTGTGACCACTTGTGTCCATTGTTTTCCCCTGTTTCTCTTTCGGCTACAAGACCGTAGCCAGTAGGAGTTGATTGTAGTTGATCGCACATGTACCTTTCTGCTCAACTCCTTGTGGCCATAGTCTTGAAGTCAACAGAAAACTAGGAGAGCCCATGGGACATGAAACTATCTAATGTGTATTTATTTGTCCCAACCTTCCTATGATGGCAAAAGCCAGATAAATGCAGGATCGGCAATGTTGCATTTTGGAAAGGTCTGGCAGTAGCTTATTCTCATCTCTCCAATGAAAACACATGCACAACAGTCAAGAAAGCTATGTAAGGTTATATCAAACTGTAAGAAAACTGGAAGACAGAAGTGCAAATAGGGTCTTACCCTGGTGGACAAAAAGGTGTGAAACACTGTAAAGGCTCACCTTGTTGGGTTGTGAAAAGTCAAGCGTATAAAACACCGCTACTGCAGTGGATGTAGACTGTAAAGCTGAGACCTGATGATGGAGATGGAATCTCCGAAATGTGTTGTCTAATATATTGCCACTGAGACATCCCTGGATTGTCCTGTTCTTCCCGGCAGCATGGCAGTAACACTTTCTGACACAGCTTTACAATCTATGTAAGGTTTATTAGCTACTTAGTATTAGGGTATGTGCACACACAAGGTTATTTTTTAGGAGTTTTTTAAGTGAAAACTGGACAAAAACTCAAGGATTTGGAGAGTTTCCGTTCAGTTTTTCCCCAAAAACTCGGTGTAGACACCAGGTTTCTTGAGTTTTTGGAGCAAAAATGAAGCGGAACTCTCCAAATCCTCCTTAAAAACTCCGTTTCTGTTCAGTTTCCACTTCAAAAATGCCTCAAAAACTCACGTGTGCACATAATTTTTGGACACTTGCATACATTGAGTATTTGGTTAGTAGAGATGAGCGAAGAAAAACTTTAAAGTTCAGTGATCGTACTGAACACAGACTTTACAAAAAAAATCAGTGTTGAGTCGGGTGCTTTACGTATGTTGACCACTTGATCAAGCATCGCTGTGCTCGGATATGCTCGGTGCTCGGGTACACTCAGTGCTCAGCCAAGTGCGAACCACTTGCAGTGTTTGAACGGCTCCCATTGGGTGGGGGTAACAACAGCGTGATCGGATGTCACACTCCCGGTCCGACCGCGCTGCTCACCACCCGTCGCTCCAACCCCTGGGGTCCCCGTTCCCTGCCGGGCCTGCTCTCCTGCTACCTCAACCATACCTTTTCTCCGTAGGTCCAGGCCCCGCGCCGCTCACTCCCTGCAGCCACCTGCGCTCCAGCGTCCTGCCTCTCCTCCTGTGGTCTCGGCTCTGACTTCTAGCTCTCACACATGCACACTAGGGGGCGCGCACGTGCACTCTCCTGGACTTAAAGGGCCAGCACAGCTGTCCGGAATATCACTAATAAGTAACCTTGGGTATTTAAGACTTGCTACTCCCCATGGCCAGTGCTTGTTCAACGTGTCCCTGTAGCTTGTCTCTTGTACTACTTGTTCAGGTCCCTCTATGCCTGTGCTTGATATAACTCTGTCTCTGCTTGCAGATTCTGAGCACACACTCCAGCCTGATCCCAGTAACCCGCACCAGTCTCCGCCTCCGGACCTCAGCCTGATCCCGTAAACTGCACCAGTCTCTGCTCTTGGACTTCAGCCTAATCCCTGTGACCTGCACCAGTCTCAGTTCTGGACTTCTGCCTGATCCCGTTAACCTGTACCTGGTCCAGATGGATCCTGCATCCAGTGACTCTTGCTGATCCCAGCTTCCATGCATCTAGGCCCTCTGCGGTTACGCCCGATAGTCCCTGTATAGGAGTTCGCTCAAGGCGGCGTTGCAGGGGAGTCCGGTGCATGGTCCAGTGGGTCCACTCCCAGGACTTTCCTTACATTGGATGTAGTGTGTACCAAAAAAAAAATGGAAAAACCCCGTCTTTGCCTCCGGAAGTGATCAGTTTATGCAGCACCCATCCGCAATACAGGCAAGCCGTACACGGAGCCAGTCACGTCCACAATATCTCCAATGTGATCAGCAGAACAAGAGCATTTATTACAAGTTTGGATAATGCATAAAAGTTTGTGAATCCCTCACATTCCTCATTATCCAATATAATCCTTCCAGTTCCCCCAATCCATCTGTATCACATAACGTACCGGCTTTAATAATCTCTCTGTGCTGTAATTTTGTGCATCTTTTATAATAAATTCACTTTAAAAGCATTATCACCTAATACATTTCTAAAATAAAAGGATGCCGCTTCCAATTATAAAGCTTGGGATTCTACCTTTGAACATGGCAGTGCCGTACTTAGCCTTTTAATAAAGCCACCTATTCAATAAAACACCTCATTTAATCATACTGCCATTTACGACGTATTTACGGCTGAATGTTTTCATGTTTGTTGTTCCCTTTCTGTATATTAAAAGTGAGGTCAATAGTTATTCTTTACAGCTGTATATTAGATACAGACTTTGCAGGGAAGTATGACCTCTCGATGGCTCCTATGCCGATAAATATTTGTAAAAGCAATAACTGGTTTTATTTACCACGTGAAATATGTTAACTGTGATATTGTCAGCCTACAAACAATACGAAAAACGTGTGCAAGAGGGCAGAAGTAAGAAACAAGCTAACCCCAAGGGTTAAAAAAAGTCTGCTTTATTCTCCATTAACAGTGCCACTCTTGTCCTTGAAATGTACCTGGTACTGCAGCTCAGCCCCTCAACTTGAATGGGGAGGTGCAATACCAGACATTACCTTGGACAAGAGTGGCGCTGTTGCTGTCAACCTCTTCTAATGAATTAACAGTTCTTCTTTATTATTGTCACCAGTGATTGTCATCTGGTATACTAAAAGAATACACCATATGGACAAAAGTATTCCTTCTCATTCCTTTTTCTTATCCATTTGTAGAAGGCTCACCTGATTGTTGCTGGTTTACTGTCACCGGAGTGACAGTAATGGGGTGGTGACTGGATAAAGGAACCTACGCTGAACCCCAGACTAAGCGTACCCCAGGCTTTCCCTCTATCCAGAGATACGTTTAAAGGTAGCAAGGTCTGGGCCCCCAACGTCTCCCTGTCCTTATCCCTGATGGTAAAACCTACCTCTACAACCCACCACCTGGGGGAGGGGCAAGCACAAAAGTAAAAAACCCCACCAACTAAACTGACAGACAAGGTATAGAAACAAACCTCACTCATACCTAATACCAACAATAGGGAACAACAAAAGGTGTGCAGGGAGGGGAAACATAGAAAGGAGAAAGTAACAAAACAAGCTACCTTAACACACACCAACGCAACAGACAGCAGCAGAAAGCACCTCCTCCTCACAGCTCCAGGCCTGGCTCCAGAATGAACTGAATAACCAGCACTCTATACAAGAAGCAGAGGGCTTGTATCTAGGCCGGAAGTGATCAACCGCAGATAGCAGAGCAGAACTGAGAAATCTGCTGCTACAACAGAAGAGGGAGTTAAACCCTCATGTGCCTAAAGGAAAAAATATGTTTAATGTGCATGGTCTAAGATGGTAAAGAAAAGGTGTCCCGGAGTCTGTCCCTATTCACCATTGTGATATTTTCTCTCCAGCAACCTGTTTTTTTTCTAATTTTCTGCAGTGCTCTCGATTACTTTTTTTTAAATTAACGGTTTTTAATAACTAAAGTATATGATCCTGTCCTTGTCCAGTTGTATACAGAATAAAACTCTGTAATAAGCCATTTCATGGAGTACGACAGGATCAAATCTTGCAACTTTGTGACAAAAAGTTTGAGGAAGGCCATTTCATGGGGTCCATAAAGACAAGGCTATTTCCTGGGGTCCATGAAGACATGGCCATTCTCTGTGCTCCATAAAGAAATGGTCGTTTACTGGGGTCCATAAAGACTTGGCCATTTCCTGGGATTCATAAAGACAAGGTCAATTCGTAAAGACAAGGTCATTTCCTGGGGTCTATAAAGACAGGGCCATTTCCTGGGGTCCATAAAGACAAGGCCATTTCCTGAGGTCCATAAAAATAAGTCCGTTTCCTAGGGTCCATAAAGACATGGCCATTTCCTGGAGTCCAAAAAGACACAGCTATTTCCTAGGCTTCATAAAGACATGGCCATTTCCTGGGGTCCATAAAGACAAGGCCATTTCCTGGGCTTCATAAAGACATGGCCATTTCCTGGGGTCCATAAAGATTTGCATTTCCTGGTGTCTACGAAGACATGGTCATTTATTGGGGTCCATAAAGACAAGGTCATTTCCTAGGGTCTATGAAGACAAGGCCATTTCCTTGGGTCCATAAAGATAAGGCCATTTCCTGGGCTTCATAAAGACATGACCATTTCCTGAGGTCCATAAAGACATGGCCATTTCCTGGGGTCCAAAAAGTACGGCCATTTCCTAAGGTCCATAAAGATATGGCCATTTCCAGTGGTCCATAAACACATGGCCATTTCCTGGGGTCCATAAAGACATGCATTTCCTGGGGTCTATAAAGACATGGTTTGATTGGTGTGGATGAGATTGAGTATCCATGTAGAACCTTGACCACAACCCCACCTTTGGGATGAATTGGAATGATAACGTTCAAGCCAAACTTTCATGTCCAACATCAGGTATTGACTTCAAAAAGATTCTTTTGACTAAATGTACCAAAATTCTCATAGATATATTGCACAATCTTGTGCCAAGGACGCCTGACAAGGGTGGAGACTGCTATAACAAGAAAAGGTGAACTTTGCAATTTACTTATTGCTAAAAAATATTCTTTGCTCTCAACAACGGGAGAATTCAGAATTTTATCGTTTACTACTCGTTGCCTAGTTTTAACAGCCACTTCTGCAGCGTATCAGTGGTGGGCAGTTTTCTATGCAAGGAGCGCAGCGCTTACATGCTCGTTGTTATACAGTTTTCTTTGAAGCCAGTTGGATCGCCCCTGCTTTCCTCTGAAGCTACATAGGCAAAACTGCCTCTGCTTGGTGCCTGGGAGAGTGCACAGTTCAGCCTGGTGGCTCATCCATCCCATTAGTTTGAACCTTCAATCATCAGAACCCCATGGCAAGTTGGAAGGCAGGGGAGCGGTGCGCTTTTGATGATAGAAGATGAGAAGACCCCTTTGGCTCACATAATTTTAAAGTGGTATAACCAAGAAGGTCCGATAGACATGATAGTGTGGCTTTGTCATATATCACTCTTCATTGGGGGGTGCCCCCCTGAGTGGTGCATCCTTTTCCACCCCTCTTTCCAAGACGTTTGAATACAAGCTAAGCTTAATTTTATCTCTTCCCCATTCATTTCAGGCCTGGGTATGCACACATAGAGAGGTCAGTTACTGGAGTTTGAGCCCATCCAACAAGGTCACTGTCACTATTCCTATGTGCAGAACATTCTGTATTGTTCTGCTATGCTCTCCTGCAGAGCCGGTATATGTTGCTTATGGTGCAGAGTGTTTTGCAGGATGAATGCTCTGCTGGTTGTTTCCCAGGACTGGGTTTCACGTTGGTCCTGGGAGTTGCTCTCGCAGTTGCTTCTCGTTCCCGGTGATTGCTCTGCTTCATTAGGGAGCGTGTTAGCTCAGGACGCCACCAGTTGTACTTCCTGCTTACAGTAGTGCTGTTGGCTCCCGTATGGCTCAGTGTTCAGAGCTTGGCCTCTCGACTCCACACTATTGTTGACCCGTCTCTGCCTGTCCCCCACTGTTTATGTTGTGACTTCCCGGCATCTGACCTCGGACTTCTTCCTGACCACGTCCTCGCCTGCTCCCTGTATTTTATATATACTTTCCTGGAACCCTGACCTTCGGCTTATATTTTGATCTCGTCTCTGTCTGCCCCCGTGTACTGTCATGTCCCCCTGGTTTATGAGCTCGGTCTGTCTGACTACCTCTCCATTTACTACATGCCAATAGTGTCTAGCGCCACCTAGTGACAGTCAGCACAGTCACCTAGTCTTTGGTGGATGGCTTATATGCTTTTGATCAAAAAATGTAGCAAAATAAAAAGAGTACCTAACTTTTTTTTTCTTTGTGTAGCAATATTGTAATTCAAGTATTTATTTATTACAGAATGTTATATATAGGCAAGATAGTCGTACTTTTGGCCAGATAGTGTATAGATCTGATCCAAAATATTTGCATAGTAAATAGGTTTCCCCGCAATTGCCACCAAATTATATCTGCCACTTCTTTGCAACATTAAATAATTAAATGTAAATCTTGTATTTTCTCAACAGATTCTTGTATATTGAAGAAACGGTTCAAAAATGTTGCGTCAATCAGGGCCGGAGGATACTAAGAAGATTTCTCTTTAAAGTGCTTAAGTAGCTGCCGGCTTATAACTGGTTCCTTGTTATCCCTGTGATTGCATTCCGTATGCTCTCTGTAATTTCAATTTTCTTTCATAAGTTTTACCTGTGATCAGCGGTGAGCGGAGATACAGAGCACTCATTTAAGCTACCAAAAAAGCCATATCATTAAGTAGCTCAAATTATTCTATTGTGCATCGGGAATGTTTTTCTTCCGTCGGTATGCAATGAGTCGAAGTTGTTTATTATTTTCTCATAGAAGCCAAGGTGGATAGGTTTAAAGAACTCAAATACACATTTTAATCATGCCATCCCTAAGAATAGAGACGATATATTCTCTAAAAATAACGCATTTTTGGCACTTTTGAATGGGAGTTTTAATTTATAGTTTAATTCAATGCTTGGGAATAAATAATATCTATGACTTTTTTATCCTAAAAAAAAACCCCAAAAAAATAAAAAAATTTTTTAAGGTAAAATGATTTAAGGCAAAAAGATTTTTAGTTGACAGTTGGGGGCATACATAGAAATCATGGGGCCCAATAGTATAAGTCTTAATTGCCCTCCACCAATCCTTAAATGAAATATACCCCTTTCATGTGCCTCGTAGAGTAAGATGTCTCCAAAAATGCCCCCACACACAGTATGATAGCCCTACAGTGAACTCCGCCACACAATTTGCCCCCACAAAACCCCCAAGAGAAGAAGGTGCCCCCAAAGAAAACTCATCAAGGTGTGATGAGCCCACAGTGCCCCTAATACAGTAGGATGACCCCATAGGGACCTCCAACATCCAATATAGTGTTATATCTCCTGCATCCAGCAACATATTATGATGCCCCTAAAGAATCTCCCACACACAGTATGATGCTCCTAAACAACACCCCATACACACACACACACACACACACAATATGATTATCCCTCAGTCCCGTACACAGTATGATGCTCCTAAAATTCTTCTACACACCCCCCCCACACACACACAGTATGATGTGTCCTCAGTACCTCCACACAATATGATGCCCCTACAGTGCCCCCTCCACACACACACACACACACACACACACACACACACACACACACAGTATGATGCCCCCTAGTCCCCCTACACAGTATGATACCTCTATAGCCCCCCATTAATTTTGATCAACGGAATCGGGGAACATTGTGGGAAACACTGGACTACATCGGACCTACATTCCTTCCTCTCCCAACTTTTCCAAACCCAATATTACCATTTCTGTGTGTGGTTGTACCATTACGCCCCAGCAGCACACTGGGTGTTTTGGGGTTATATTTGACTCCAATCTCTTCTTCGCTCTCCACATTTGATCACTCACTCTCTCATGTTACCTCCACCTCAAAAACATCTCTAGAATTCGACCTTTTTTTACCATTGACTCTGCAAAAATTCTAGCGGTGTCGCTGCCGATCGCACCCACCCCCATCGTTTGTGCGTCACACGCAAATCGCTGCCCGTGGCGCACAGTATCGCTAGTACCCATCACACGGACTTACCTTCCCAGCGATGTCGCTGTGGCGGGCGAACAGCCTCTTTTCTAAGGGGGCGGTTCGTGTGGCGTCACAGCGACGTCACACGACAGGCATCCAATAGAAGCGGAGGGGCGGAGAGCAGCCGCATGAAAGACACGCCCACCTCGCTTCTGGAGGTGCTGTTCGTCGTTCCTGGGGTATCACACGTAGCGATGTGTGCTGCCTCAGGAACGACGAACAACCTGCGTCCAAAAGCAGCAACGATAATAGAACAACGTGTCAACGATCAATGATTAGGTGAGTATTTTTGATCGTTAGCAGGCGCTTGTACGTGTCACACGCAACAACGTCGCTAACGAGGCCGGATGTGCGTCATGAATTCCGTGACCCCAATGACATCTTGTTAGCAATGTCGTTGCGTGTAAAGCGGCCTTTACTGTTGCTCTAATTCATTCTCGCCTGGATTATTGTAATTCTTTACTAATTGGTCTCCCTGTTACTAAACTTTCCCCTCTGCAATCCATCCTGAATGCTGCAGCCATCATCATTTTCCTCTCAACCACTTCACTAATGCCTCTGCTCTGTGCCAGTCATTGCACTGGTTGCCTATCTGTTACAGAGTCCAATATAAACTTATCACTCTCACCCACAAAGCTCTCCACAGTTCCGCACCACTCTACATCACCCCACCTGTGCCCTCCATTCTGCTAATGACCTAAGACTGACATCCTCAATAATTCGAACATCCCACTCCCGTCTTCAAGATTTCTCACAAGCTGCGCCAATGAAGCCTTCACACAGCTGCATCGACAAAACAATAAAAAACTTACGAGTCTCAGAAAATGGCGACACAAACCAATTTTTTTCTATAAAGTTGAAACTTTTATTTAAACGCTACAAAAAAAACAACTTCACACGACATCTTTAAGTGGCCAGTTTCCAAAGTGAAAGCACTTCAGGAAAATGCAGCTAGTCGCTTCTCTGAAACGTTGTCACCGAGTATCTTTTCAGTTGTTTTATTGACGGCTCCGCTGCTGGCATCTTCACTCTGTACTTTCAAGTCGGGAGCTTCCAAACTAAACTGCTGAAAAATAAACATGTTACCATGAAGTGAAATAGGATGGAATATGGGAACAGCAATGTCGTTTTGTGCATTACGTTCATTTTTTCGCTGCGATTTTGGAGCACTTTTTCAGGTGAATTCTGTGTATTATTTACCCTCCCCGGATGCAGCACCGACTCACCGGGTTCTTCATCTTCACTGCTATCTCGGTCTGTGTTATTTGGCTGCAGCTGTAATGTCACATCAACGAACGCTGCAGCCAACAACTGAGATCAGTGGCTTGCTCCATCATGAGAGCTGCTGAGCTCAGAAACAATGCAACAGCCCCTTTAATATAACCATTCCTTTTTACAAATTCATTTGTACAGTGCCTACAAGTAGTATTCAACCCCCTGCAGATTTAGCAGGTTTGATAAGATGCAAATAAGTTAGAGCCTGCAAACTTCAAACAAGAGCAGGATTTATTAACAGATGCATAAATCTTACAAACCAACAAGTTATGTTGCTCAGTTAAATTTTAATACATTTTCAACATAAAAGTGTGGGTCAATTATTATTCAACCCCTAGGTTTAATATTTTGTGGAATAACCCTTGTTTGCAATTACAGCTAATAATCGTCTTTTATAAGACCTGATCAGGCCGGCACAGGTCTCTGGAGTTATCTTGGCCCACTCCTCCATGCAGATCTTCTCCAAGTTATCTAGGTTCTTTGGGTGTCTCATGTGGACTTTATTCTTGAGCTCCTGCCACAAGTTTTCAATTGGGTTAAGGTCAGGAGACTGACTAGGCCACTGCAACACCTTGATTTTTCCCTCTTGAACCAGGCCTTGGTTTTCTTGGTTGTGTGCTTTGGGTCGTTGTCTTGTTTGAAGATGAAATGACGACCCATCTTAAGATCCTTGATGGAGGAGCGTAGGTTCTTGGCCAAAATCTCTAGGTAGGCCGTGCTATCCATCTTCCCATGGATGCGGACCAGATGGCCAGGCCCCTTGGCTGAGAAACAGCCCCACAGCATGATGCTGCCACCACCATGCTTGACTGTAGGGATGGTATTCTTGGGGTCGTATGCAGTGCCATCCAGTCTCCAAACGTCACGTGTGTGGTTGGCACCAAAGATCTCGATCTTGGTCTCATCAGACCAGAGAACCTTGAACCAGTCTGTCTCAGAGTCCTCCAAGTGATCATGAGCAAACTGTAGACGAGCCTTGACATGACGCTTTGAAAGTAAAGGTACCTTACTGGCTCGTCTGGAACGGAGACCATTGCGGTGGAGTACGTTACTTATGGTATTGACTGAAACCAATGTCCCCACTGCCATGAGATCTTCCCGGAGCTCCTTCCTTGTTGTCCTTGGGTTAGCCTTGACTCTTCGGACAAGCCTGGCCTCGGCACGGGTGGAAACTTTCAAAGGCTGTCCAGGCCGTGGAAGGCTAACAGTAGTTCCATAAGCCTTCCACTTCCGGATGATGCTCCCAACAGTGGAGACAGGTAGGCCCAACTCCTTGGAAAGGGTTTTGTACCCCTTGCCAGCCTTGTGACCCTCCACGATCTTGTCTCTGATGGCCTTGGAATGCTCCTTTGTCTTTCCCATGTTGACCAAGTATGAGTGCTGTTCACAAGTTTGGGGAGGGTTTTAATTAGTCAGAAAAGGCTGGAAAAAGAGATAATTAATCCAAACATGTGAAGCTCATTGTTCTTTGTGCCTGAAATACTTCTTAATACTTTAGGGGAACCAAACAGAATTCTGGTGGATTGAGGGGTTGAATAATAAATGACCCTCTGAATAAACTTTTCACAATTTAAAAAAAAAAAAAGAAATAACATTCTTTTTTGCTGCAGAGCATTTCACACTTCCAGGCTGATCTACAGTCCAAATGTCACAATGCCAAGTTAATTCCGAATGTGTAAACCTGCTAAATCTGCAGGGGGTTGAATACTACTTGTAGGCACTGTATGTTTAAAGACGCATGGAAATTGCAAGAATCATATATTCGGGGTGGGGGGGACAAACAAGGACAAGCCTTTCAAATTTAAGTCAAACAGAAAAAGAGCGATCAGTCTATTTTCGAATATATATCACAATATTTTTTTTTAGAACATTTGTATTCATTTTACAAATATTTCATGACAACTTTTGAAGGGACCGTAATAACGCCCACTGATGTACAGGTTTGTTTTTATTTCACAATTTGTGAATTACTTCATGATTGCATTTTTTTATTTTACTTTATTTTATTTTATTTGTTTGTGCCCTTTCACTCATTTCACATGTTTTTCATGAATAGAACAGGTATGCATCAGAGCTTGTTCACACACCATGTTTTTGCCACATTAACGCATTACAGTACCAGCATAGCGAATTAGATTTATAGACTCTCATGCACACACAAACTTATTATTTCCCTGCAGATTTGAACCATCAAAAAAAGTTGTTTTCATATTTGCAGCATGTCAACTCTTTCAGAGTTTTTAGCCGGCATTGAGGTTCTGCACAGGTGCACTTTGATCTGCCCTGATCAGGGCAGATCAAAAGTATTTTAGAGCGTCTGCGCATGACCTCAATGTCAGCATGTCATGCACCCAGGCTTCAGAAAAAGTAGGACAAAGATGGCCGAAAGAGGAGGCGCCGGTACTGGAGAACGGAGACACCCATCCGACCAGTCTGCTCCACAGCGTCCGTTTAGTTGAGTTTTATATAGTGATTTTTATGTTCTACACAGCAGCCTGGGCTCTTATATACAACATGTTAGAACGCTGTATATAAGAGCTTACTGGTGGTTGCCACAGCTTATAGTCACCAACTATGGTGACAGGTTCCCTTTAAAAGATGAAGTTCAAGGTTCCTCTGGCTTATGTCAAGTCTGTCCGAAGTAACCCTTTTGAAGAGAACCGCCAGGCAGTCCAAAGATTGTGATGCTATCATCGGGTGAGGAATATAGCAGTCTAGCTGAATCACCGACGCCAGCACAGAAGGGTACATGGGATTATGGGTGAGGGAAGGGGGTGAATATTCATTTGTCATTAACACCTATTCCAATCACTGAAGATGGCACAGAGAGGTGAATGGGATTATAGGTGGGGAAGGGGGTGAATATTCAGATGCCATTAACACTTGTTCCAATCACAGACGTCGGCGCAGAGTGGTGGGTACGATTATAGGTGGGGGAAGGGGAGAATATTCATTGTTCATTAACACATATTTCAATTACTGACGCCGGCGCAGAGGGGTAGACAGGATTATGGGCGGGGGAAGGAGGTGAATATTCATTTGCCATTAACACACGCTTCAACCACTGATGGCGGCCCAGAGGAGTAGGTGGGATAATGGGTGGAGGAAGGAGGTGAATATTAATTTTTCAATAAAACACGTTCAAATCACTGACGCACAGCGGGATGGGCAGAGGAAAGAGTGAATATTCATTTTCCACTAACTAGCTTACATGTGATTATAAGCTTCTCAAGCTTAACAATGGGACAACATACACCAATAAAAGTTACATATCCTGAAAGTGCTGCCCTATTTCAGGATATCATTAACTAGGGTTTATTTTTAGAGTAGGGCTTGTATTATAAGTGGACTCCAAAAAGGCCAAAAAATCATGCTGGGGCTTATTTTTTGGGTAGGTCTTATTTTTGGGAAAACATATCACATACAAGTATAATCTGCAGCTAAAAATATAAAAAAAAAAACAACAAAACAAACAGCAATACTATCACATGCTTTCTGTACTCACTATATCACACCTGTATACACAGTCATATTATGACTTCGTTCAACACCCTGTGTTATATGGAGCCTTAAAATGCAGCACATAGCCCTCTGTGGGGCTCAGCTATTCCTTTATATACATTTTATTTTTTATGTTGGCATAAAGAGGGTTCTTTGTGTCATTTCATATTGGATACTGCAGCATTATTATTAATATTTATTTATAGAGCTCCATTGATTCCATGGTGCTGTACATGAGAAGAGGTTACATAAAAAATACATATATATATAAGTTACAATAGACAGATTGGTACAGAGGGAAGAAGACCCTGCCTTTGTAGGCTTACATTCTATAGGATAATGGGGATAAAACAGTAAGTGAGGCGATGGTGAGGCAGCAGCTCCGGCAGTGGTGAGGCAGCAGCTTCAGTGTGGTGGTGAGGCGGTGGGGTCGTTGGAGACTATAGGTATACAAAATACATATATATATACAAGTTACAATAGACAGACTGGTACAGAGGGTAGAAGATTCTGCCTTTGCAAGCTTCCATTCTATAGGATAATGGGGATGAAACAGTAGGTGGGGCGATGGTGAGGCAGCAGCTCCAGCAGTGGTGAGGCAGCAGCTCCAGTGCGGTGGTGAGGCGGTGGGGTCGTTAGAGACTATAGGTATACAAAATACATATATATATACAAGTTACAATAGACAGACTGGTACAGAGGGTAGAAGATTCTGCCTTTGCAAGCTTACATTCTCTAGGATAATGGGGATGAAACAGTAGGTGGAGCGATGGTGAGGCAGCAGCTCCAGCAGTGGTGAGGCGGCAGTTCCAGTGTGGTGGTGAGGTGGTGGGGTCATTGGAGACTATAGGCACTTCTGAACAGATGAGTTTTCAAGCTTGCAAGTGTAGCAGATAATCTGACGTGTTGAGGCAGCTAATTCCAGAAGACAGGGCATGCTCAGGAGAAGTCTTGGAGGAAGTTGGATAAGGAGCAAAGGAGTGTGAAGGAGAGAAGTAGATCTTGGGAGGACCGTAGATTACGTTTTGGGGTGTAGCGGGAGATTAGCTTGGAGATACAGTATATGGAGGAGACAGATTATGGACAGCATTGTAGGTCAGTGTTAAGGCCCCGTTATACGCAACGACGTATCTAACGATATATCGCCGGGGTCACGGATTCCGTGACTCACATCCGCCATCATTAGCGACGTCGTTGTGAGTGACACCAACGAACATCCGATAACGATCAAAAATACTCACCTTATCGTTGATTATAGTCACGTCGTTCATTTTCAAAAAATCGTTGATTGTTGCAGGACGGAGGTTGTTCTTCGTTCCAGAGGCAGCACACATCGCTACATGTGACACCTCGGGAGCGACGAACTACAGCTTACCTGCGGCCGTCGGCAATGAGGAAAGAAGGAGGTGGGCGGGACGTTACGGCCGCTCATCTCCGCCCCTCCACTTCTATTGGGCGGCCTCTTAGTGACGCCGCTTTGACGCCGCACAAACCGCCCCCTTAGAAAGGAGGCGGTTCGCCGGCAACAGTGACGACGCTAGGCAGGTAAGTCCGTGTGATGGCTCCTAACGATTTTGTGCGCCACGGGCAGCGATTTGCCCGTGACGCACAAACGTCAGGGGTGGGTGCGATCGCTAGCGATGTCGCAACGTGTAAATCGCCCTTTAGTAGCTTGAATTGGATGCGGTGGAGAATTGGGAGCCAATGGAGGGATTTATGAAGCTGTGTTCTCTATAGGTGTTACTTTCAGGGGAGAATATATAAATAATATGATTCTACCAGTTGGTGTCGGGTGCGCTGCGCTCATTACTCCTCTGCGTACATGAGGTCTAATTCTAACATTTGTATCCCTTTCCTATGTTTCGCGATCCCAGCACCTGTACAGATGTTGGGGAAGAATAAAGTAAAAACCTCAAGAGACTTTGTATTTATTATTATTATGTTTTATTTCCTAAATCATGAAAGCTTTTAGGAAGTTGAGCTTGGATCCTATAAGTTTTTATTCCTGTAGAAAAGAAGTCGGGGGAATTAGCTGTGAGTAAATTGCAGCCTTCTCTGTAATTATCCACATACTGAACTATTTACAGTTGACTTGAGTTACCTTAAGTGTGGATCAGAATGGATGGCGGTATTGATTAAACGCAGCATCTATTTACCTTCACAATACAGTGTTGTGATTAGTAAAATTCACTTGAGGGTGGGGGGAGATGGTGAAATTATGTGTGGCACTTAAACATACTTGGAAGTGAACGACATGATACAGCAACAAGACCTGTATGAAACTCTACATATGTTTGTCATGAACAGTATGGTGGATTTAAAGGGAATGTGTCGCCAAAAAAAATAAACTATTGTTTAAAACTGGTTATTGTATTTTTTTAAAATTTGCCATTTTTAAAAAATGTTTTCATATCCCGATGAGAGATGAGTGAGGGACCGGCAGGTCCCTGTTATTTTTTTTAATTTATTTTTTTAAATCTGGTTCCAGTTCGGAATCCAGTCCCCAATATAAGCCTATGGGGACCAGAATCCGGAGATTAAAAATGTTGAATGTTATGGACATGGTTATGGACTGTTATGATTATTAAGACTTTGTAACGCCTGCCTGGATCCACAGAATCAGACGGGCTGTAATGGACAGGATCGAGGGAAGCCACTTACCAAGCAGGACCCCACAGAACCCTGAAACACTTTAACCCCTATACAGGGATTTGGAATTACACAGGGCCCTGGAGTTCACTACCTGTGGAAGGCTGCAGTCCAAGAGAGTAATCAACAGGCAGGGTCAAACCAGGAATTGCAGAACAGGGACAGAATCAGCAGGCAAGGACGTAATCAGAAACAAGCAGAGGTCAAAACCGGATCGGGCAGCGAGGTACAAAAACAGCAGGCAGGAGGGTAGTCAGGAAACAAGCAGTAATCAGCACACAGGAATCACAGAACAGGACGGAACAGGAGCCAGAATTTTCAGAACTATCTCTGGCAGAGGTCAGCAGACAGGAGGGGGGTTAAGAAGGATGTGGTGTCTTCCCATTGGCTGTAGCTGAATGATGGCAACTTCAGCTGGAAGACACACGCCACCTATAGTCAGCCAGTGGTACTGCAGATCCCAAGATAACCCAGCCCAGTGGATGATCGGAGCCTGCACCCACTGGTGCAGCTGGCATCGACTCCTCTCCCATCACCAGCACTATCCACGGCAGGAACACGGCGTCGCCTGGCGATCGGAGCAGAAGTCGCTGGAGCAGACTCCGGTGGTGACGTAACAGAATTATATGAAGATCTCCAAAAACCGGACTCAAAATGGTGTTTGAGCTGTACTCAGATATGGGACTTTCTGGTCATAAGTAATTCATGCTGACTTAGCTTAATATAAAATGATGAACACATATACATATCTATCTCAGAATAAGCTCTTTTTGCCATTTACTCAATAGAAGAAGTGTTACGTATTCTTGGCTCCTAGCCAACTGATTTCTTTAAATGTATCTGAACTTCCGTAATTAAAGGCAGTCATCTTTCTATTCAGATCCGTGTACATCTCGTATATCACTGGTCTGTGTGGACGAATAACATGTATGCAACTGACAAATGACTCATGATTTGGAATGCAGACGGGTTTAAGACGTGGATGCATAACTTGGATTGCATCACTTTAAATTATGCCCCCCTTATCAGTAGAAGGGATGGGGATAGAAGCGCATGCGCTGTACTCACTGAGGATCCTTCGCGCATTCACTTCCGGTGCCGCGCATTAGGCTCATTGCATATGCACTGCTTTCCCTGCTTTCCCCGCCCACCAGCTCTCCTCGCATTTGTGATTGGTTCCCACCTGTGACCGTAAAGCACCTGAGTGCGCGAGCTGGAAGCAGTATGCCGCCATGACGGAGACCCAGTAAGTTTGAAGCGCTCGCTTCATTCTTATTTTCTTTATTTTTCCTTTATTATTTTTTTAATTTCTCGAGTGCCAGATCAAACACCCAGAATCTCAGATACCTTTGAAACTGCGCAGATCTAGACTTTTACAGACCGGGTCCACTTATTACTAATCTTTATTAAAAACAAAATCTGCAATCTTGCAATTTTCACACTGGCCACAGGGGCTTTTTTAGATTGTCATTTCAGGAAGCGTTTTCAGTAGGTTCATTATCATCAGAGGCCGGAATACAATGAAAAGTAACACAGCTGATAAAAATCCACCAATCACAATAGGTGATGTCACAGCTGACCTCCTCCCCCTCCCTTTAAAATCATTTCTGCACACTTTCCTTAGATGCTTTAACAGAAAATATAAGGTCTTTGCATTGCTGCTAATGTATATATAGATTTCCTTAAACAACAGTAAGTTAGTGTCTAAAAAAGCTCCAGTGGTTATTTCTGGCCTTTGTATGACTTGTCTCATGCATTCCCCCTGCACTCGGAGTGTTTGGTTTCCCTTAATGCCTTTCTGCTTTTGGTTTCCCTCCAGTTTTTCCACCTCCCCTCTCCATAGAGTTTTATTAGCAGCAGATGTAACTTGATCCCTCACTGAAGACAGATTTGTAAACAAATTTGAGCAATATTTTTCTTACTGTTAAGAAACATTGCTGGAGACAAAAAAGGGACTAAGGCTATGTGCCCACGGGACTCTGTATCTGCGGATTTTTCTGCATCAAAATCCGCAGCTTTCCCCCGGAATCCGCACCTTTTCATAGGTGCGGATTTGACGCGGATTTTGCGATTTTTTTAATTCAATTGAATAGGCAAAATCCGCACGAAAATCCGCAACAATAATTGACATGCTGCAGATTTTTCCGTACGAAAATCCGCACGATTTCCGCTGCGGAAAAATCCGCAGCGTGGGCACAGCATTTCCCAAATGCCATAGAAATGGCTGGGGAGTAGCTGTGCTGCAGATTTCTGGAAAATCCACGGCTTTTCCGTGAGAAATCCGCGCATTTTCCGCAGCGTGGGCACATAGCCTAATAAGTGTAGAAAAGAGACTGTTTGATAAGATATATTCCAACATTTCTTCTTGTGCTGTTGATTTATGAAAAAAATAAATATATAAAAGTGTAGGCGTTGTCCATGTATGGTATACATTTTTAAACTCCTCTCACAATGATGTAAAATAATCAAAGTAGTACTTCTTGGTCCCCTAATAGTGTATGCACCTTCTGCTCTGTCAGAAAGTACATGTGACCACTGCAGCCAATCACTGGTTTAGTGTCACTTTTCCATCTAGACAGAGATTGAAGTATCGAGACATAGCAGGGATTCAGGAAGTATCGCAACTGGAGTATCAGGATATCACCAAGCTGAGTATTACTAATTGTGTTAGTTGACACCAATTTTAGTGTTTTTCAATAAACTTAAGTGACTGAAAAACCATGCCCTGTGTCAGGTCCCCATGTATGGAGCAACAACAAAAAAAAGCAAAATATCTCAATTTTTCCTTAGATTTTTTTTAGCAGTACATCGTACTGTGTAAATGCTAGATGATATGATGAACGAGCGCAAAAACGTCGTTATCGTATCATCGTTGCATTCACCGACATTTCCATAATGCCGGTGCCGCGACAGGTACGATGTTGTTCCTCGTTCCTGCGGTAGCACACATCGCTGTTATGAAGCCGCAGGAGTGAGGAACATCACCTTACCTGCCGCCGGCGGCTATGCGGAAGGACGGAGGTGGGCGGGATGTTTACATCCTGCTCATCTCCGACCCTCCGCCGCTATTGGCTGCCTGTTGTGTGACGTCGCTATGACGCCGCACGACCTGCCCCCTTAGGAAGGAGGCGGGTCGCCGGCCAGAGGGACGGTCGCAGGGCAGGTGAGTGCATGTGAAGCTGGCGTAGCGATAATTTTCGCTACGCCAGCTATCACCCCATATCGTACCTGCGACGGGGGCGGGGACTATCGCGTGTGACATCGCAGCATCGGCTTGCGATGTCGCAACGTGCAAAGCCCACTTTACATTCATGGTTTTCATACTTAAGCCTTTCATAGTGCAACTGTCTGTTTTTTTGTCATTTTGTCATGTTCAGTTATGTACCTATTCACACTGCAGTTTTGGGAGTGCTGTCAGTCTTTTTGTCTAGATTAATGGGGGTACCTTCTGACTATGCACCCGTCCCCCATTAGCCACAGGTGATTTTATTCTCTATAGCAGGTTCCTACTCCCCCATACACAGGAGGTTTCTAAACCCAGAGAGAGGCTTCAGTTCAGAGTAGGTTCCCAGTATATGAGACGTGGCTACTGGGTAGATATAGAAATTATGCTAAATATCTCACTTTTTTCTTACATTTCATGTACATTTTTGTACATGTATGGAGCAAAAAAAAAAAAAAGCAATATATCTCAATTTCTTCTTAGATGTCCTTTAGCAATAATGCATGTCTATATTCTTACATTCATGGTTTTCATGGTTTTTGTCTTTCATAGTGCAACTGTCTCTTTTTTTGTAATCTTATCATGTTCAGTTATGCACCTGTTCACATTGCAGTTTTGGGAGTGCCGTCAGTCTTTGTGCCTAGCCCATGTATGAAGCAGGCTCAGCACCTGAGCCTGCACCATAGCTATCCAATGCAGGCTGTGTTACACATCTGACATCTGCCTGTAACAGCAGCCATTGACTCATTCACATGTCATTGAAATGATATGCTCAACAGCTCTCATGGGCCCCCTGCAATGCAATTGTGACGCAATTGTGGGGTGCAGAAATTTTGTCACAATCTTTTCTTAGTCCTTCTGTGAAGCATTGAAAATGTAATTTTTTTCTATGCGCTACATTACCATGCATTATATAAAAATATATAAAAATGTTATATTTTATATTTTTATATAAAAATAGTGAGTATATGATCATCTGCTCAAGTCTCCTAGATGGACTAAAATAATAAAGTAAGAAATAAAAAAAATTCAAAACTACAAAAAAACATAAAAATATAAAAAGTCAAATCACAGTTTGTTACAATAAAAAAAATAAATTAACAAAAAAAACAAAACAATATAATAATACTACTAATAATAATATTTATTCATTTATACAGCGCTAATTCCACAGCTCTTTACATACATTAACATATACATCGGCATATATATATATATATATATATATATATATATATGTTTGGTATTGGCGCATTTGTAAAAGCCCAATCTATCAAAAACTAAAATTAATTAACCCTTATGGGCACTTTGCACACTACGACATCGCAAGCAGATGGTAGCGATGCCGAGCGCGATAGTCCCCGCCTCCGTTGCAGCTGCGATATCATGGTGATAGCTGCCGTAGCGAATATTATCGCTACGGCAGCTTCACATGCACTCACCTGCCCTGCGACATCGCTCTGGCCGGCGAACCGCCTCCTTCCTAAGGGGGCGGGTCGTGCGGCGTCATAGCGATGTCACACGGCAGGCGGCCAATAGAAGCAGAGGGGCGGAGATGAGCGGGACGTAAACATCCTGTCCACCTCCTTCCTTCCTCATTGCAGCCGGTGGAGGCAGGTAAGGAGATGTTCCTCGCTCCTGCGGCTTCTCACACAGCGATGTGTGCTGCCGCAGGAACGAGGAACAACATCGTAACATCGGTCCTTCCGAAATTATGGAAATGACCGACACTACACAGATGATACGATTCCGACGCTTTTGTGCTCGTTAATCGTATCAAAAATGCTTTACACACTATGATGTTGAGAGCGACGCCGGATGTGCGTCACTTTCGATTTGACCCCACCGACATCGCACCTGCGATGTCGTAGTGTGCAAAGTACCCCTTACAGTTAAACAGCATAAAAGGGAAAAAAAAACTAGGTGGCACAATTGTGATATCTTGGTTGTTGCACTTCCCTGTATATGCCCTGTAGGTACCACAAATTGGTATCAATAAAAACAACAACTCGTAACACAACAAAAAACAATCACACAGCTTACTCAACAGAAAAATAAGAAAATTAATAGAAAATGGCAAACAAACCAATTTTTGTTTTTACAAAGTTGAGACTTTTTTTCTAAACCTTAGAAGGGTAGGTTCCCACGACATCTGTAAATTTTCACCACTTTAGTAAAAAATAAAAAAAGCACATTCTGACAGATGGTGGATGATTATTACTTCTTTCTTCACCGGTCCCATCATGTGCAGAGAACCTGATTAAAGCAAATACATGGGATTTTACTTGTTGCCTATTGCTATAATACAGGAGTTATCGTAAATACTAAATCCATATATACAATCTTTTTTTTTTTTGCTTTCTGTTTTCTTTTAGACTTTTATTACATATAATTTACTATTTTACTCTAAAAGCCAAAAAGGAAACTGCTGGGCTTTTTCCATGGAAAATCTTTTGCTTGTACTTCTCACACCAAAAATGAAATAAAACAGAGAAGAAAACAAGTAGTCACTGGCCAATGTGTAAATATAATATACTAGAAGGTGGCCCGATTCTACGCATCGGGTATTCTAGAATTTACGTATTGTGTAGTTCATGTATGATTTTTGTTATAGATATAGATATATATATATATATATATATATATAGATGTTGTTGTGTGTAGTTACCAAGTGTTTGTGTAGGGCGCTGTACATGTTCTGGGTGTTGTCTGGGTGTGGCGGGGGGTGAGAGCGGTGTTGTATGTGTGTTGCGTTGTTTGTGGAGCGCTGTGTGTCTGTCGCGTTGTGTGTGTGTGTGTTGCGCGGTTTGTGTGGGTGTGGTGTGTTTTGGGGGGAGGTATGTTTTGTGCAATGTGTGTGTTGGGCGGTATGTGCGTATATTTATGTATGCCGCGGTGTTTGTGTGTTGGGTGTTGTGTGTGTGCAGCGTTGTCTGTGTGTGTGGGTGTCTGTGTATGGCGGTGTTTGTGGTTCCCTGTGTGTGTGTGTGTGTGTGTGTTGGGGGGAGGTGTGCACCTCCCATCGTGCTCCATCCCCCCATGCTGCGCACCCCCCATCATGCCCCATCCCCTATGCTGCGCATTCCCCATCGTGCTCCATCCCCCATGCTGCGCACCCCCCATCGTGCTCCATCCCTCATGCTGCACACTCCCCATCGTGCTCCATCCTCCATGCTGCGCACTCCCCATCATGCTCCATCCCCCATGCTGCGCACCCACCATCGTGCTACATCCCCCATGCTGTGCACCCCCATCGTGCTACATCCCCCATGCTGCGCACTCCCCATCGTGCTACATCCCCCATGCTGCGCACTCCCCATCGTGCTACATCCCCCATGCTGCGCACCCCCCATCGTGCTACATCCCCCATCGTGCTACATCCCCCATCGTGCTACATCCCCCATGCTGCGCACTCCCCATCGTGCTACATCCCCCATGCTGCGCACCCGCCATCGTGCTCCATCCACCATGCTGCGCACTCCCCATCGTGCTACATCCGCCATGCTGCGCACTCCCCATCGTGCTACATCCCCCATGCTGCGCACTCCCCATCGTGCTACATCCCCCATGCTGCGCACTCCCCATCGTGCTACATCCCCCATGCTGCGCACTCCCCATCGTGCTACATCCCCCATGCTGCGCACCCCCCATCGTGCTACATCCCCCATCGTGCTACATCCCCCATCGTGCTACATCCCCCATGCTGCGCACTCCCCATCGTGCTACATCCCCCATGCTGCGCACCCGCCATCGTGCTCCATCCGCCATGCTGCGCACTCCCCATCGTGCTACATCCCCCATGCTGCGCACTCCCCAATGTGCTACATCCCCCATGCTGCGCACCTCCCCATCGTGCTACATCCCCCATGCTGCGCACTCCCCATCGTGCTACATCCCCCATGCTGCGCACTCCCCATCGTGCTACATCCCCCATGCTGCACACTCCCCATCGTGCTACATCCCCCATGCTGCGCACTCCCCATCGTGCTACATCCCCCATGCTGCGCACTCCCCATCGTGCTACATCCCCCATGCTGCGCACTCCCCATCGTGCTACATCCCCCATGCTGCGCACCCCCCATCATGCTCCATCCCCCATGCTGCGCACCCCCCATCGTGCTACATCCCCCATGCTGCGCACCCCCCATCGTGCTACATCCCCCATGCTGCGCACTCCCCATCGTGCTACATCCCCCATGCTGCGCACCCCATCGTGCTACATCCCCCATGCTGCGCACCCCCCATCGTGCTACATCCCCCATGCTATAATAGTTCTCCTATTATACTCAGAGAGGAGTATAATAGGAGGACTGTAATAGGAGGAGTTGTCCTGGGGGGAGAGGAGTATAATGCCGGCTCCCTGCACATGTGTACCGGGAGCCGGTGTACACTGGTAACTATGATACACATCGGGTAACTAAGGGACCTTAGTTACCCGATGTGTATAATGGTTACCAGCGTTCACGGGCTCCGTCAAGATCCCAGCATCGCAAGGTTATGTCTGGCGCTGCTGGGATCGTGACGGAGCCGGTGTAGAAGCAAGCGATATCCCAGGATGTTGTGAGTGTGTGGATGTGATGTGTGAGGTGTGTGTGAGAGTGAGTGTGATCTGATGTGGGTGTGTGTACTCACCTGGGAGTCGGAGCTCCGTGTCAGTTGGGCCAGAGCGAGCGTGTATTGCGTGAGGGGGGCGGGGCCTGCAGAGAGCCGGGGCGAGAGGCCAATCCGTGGGGGGGGGGGGGGGGGGCATGGCGAGCCCAGCGGCCAATCAGCTTTGTGTCACCGTAAGGACACAATTTTGGAGCATGACAGACAGACAGACAGACAGACAGAATAAGGCAATTATATATATAGATGTTTACTCTCATTTCTTAAAGTTTAAAAAATGGCAAATTTGGGTGAAAAAGTTAAATGCATCAGATTTAATAAAAATAAAATAGTTTGCACCTTTTATTACATGCGCCACCAACGCTGCCATTTTGGTGAAGACCGCTGGAGGTTAATCTGAAAATGAGCCCATTTTTCTGGAGAACGCCGGGAGATTGATGTGCGCAGGCGCCGCCTGCAGCAAGGGCGAGTCTGGCGCCAAATTTAAAAAATATGAGGATCATACAAATATGGAGGAACCCCGACGGAGCCAAAGAGCCTACACACAGTCCAGTCCAAGGAAAGTGTATGTATCCGCTCACCTGTGGTAAGAAGGAGACCAATGCTTCCCAGACACGTGCAAGGATAAACCAGCTGGCAATCTTGTATGGAGACTTTTTCAAAAAAATCCAGCACCGAATCCAGGAAATGTATTAAAAATTAATGACGTTTATTGAAACATATTAAAAAGTCCAAATAGGGTCCAGAGCAAAGAAACGGAGAGGACGCGTTTCGAACTGTATAGTTCTTAGTCTGTCTCTAGCTAATGAATGAAATGGACTGATTAAAATAAGCTGAGAACCGGACATGAACAATGGTGGGCGGAGAGAAGGGGAGGAAGGAGCAGACAGAAAGTTAAGGAGAGAGGAAAGAAGAGGAAAGAAGAAAAAAAAAAAAAATATCCTGTATACCGGGCACACTGCCTCATATATCCCTGCATACCGCCTCATATACCGTGTATACCGTCTCGTATATCTTGTATACCGTGTATACTGCCTCATATATCCCTATATACTACCTCATGTATCCCTGTATACTGCATAAAAAAAAAAAAAAAAAAATATCCTGTATACCGGGCACACTGCCTCATATATCCCTGCATACCGCCTCATATACCGTGTATACCGTCTCATATATCTTGTAACCGTGTATACTGCCTCATGTGTCCCTGTATACTGCATAAAAAAAAAAAAAAAAAGGGGGGAGAATAGCAAAGTTGATATAAGAACAATATGA
The DNA here is from genome assembly GCF_048569485.1 of Anomaloglossus baeobatrachus. Classification (NCBI taxonomy): domain Eukaryota; kingdom Metazoa; phylum Chordata; class Amphibia; order Anura; family Aromobatidae; genus Anomaloglossus; species Anomaloglossus baeobatrachus. The sequence goes on from NC_134359.1 coordinate 61,703,928, forward strand.
AATAAATAATAAGGCCGATTAAGGCCATAGGATCATTTTTATACAATCAACATGTCAAAAGCAAATCACTCTTAAGGTTCATAGGATCATTTTTATACAATCAATATGTCAAAAACAAATCATTTTTAAGGTTCATGCCGAAAGGTGATCTAGTGCCCATTAGAAAGATCAATTTGGTCTCCCTCCGTAACAATAAATCTTTCAAGTTACCTCCTCTTTTAGGTAATCTAACCTTTTCCAAGGCGACTACTTGCATAGTATCTGTATTCCCCGCATGTTTTAGCATAAAATGTTGGGAGGCACCTGACAGATTTCTTGTTGTTACATGGCTTGCATCGTAAACGTGTTCCGAGATTCTCTTTCTCAAGGGGCGTGTAGTACCGCCAATATATTGAATACAACATTTAGTGCAAGATATGCAATAAATTACATGGTCAGTACCACAATTGATCATGTCCTTAATCAAAAAAGATTTACCATTAACATAGGAGGAGACCATTTTTGTACCCACCATAAATTTGCATAAACCGCATAATTTGCACCCACACCTATAGGAACCGCATGTGGGGAGCCAAGAACGGTGATCATTGCTATTAATAGCCTTATGGAATTTTCTGTGATCACTGGGAGCCAATTGGTTGCCCAGGGTAACGTTTCTTTTAGGTACAAATTTTATTCCCTGATCCAGCACTTTTTGCAAAACATCATCAGATGACAAAATAGGTAAAAATTTCTTGATGATGCGAACCACTTGGTGGTAATCCCTGCTATAGTTAGTAGAGAAATCCACTGAAAATTTGTCTTGGGAATTAAAGGATGTATTTTTCATCTCCAGATACTGAGCTCTATCCTTGAGGCCAACCTTGAACTTAGAGCGATCCAAATGAGCCTGGGAGTAACCCCTGGCTTTGAATCTATTATCAATTGTAATGAATTCCCCAGCTAGGTCTACATTAGTTGTACAGCATCTAGTGGCTCTAATGTATTCCCCCATGGGAATATTTTGAATAACATGTCGAGGATGGCAGCTTTTTGCATGCAGAAGGGAGTTACCCGAAAAAGGTTTCCGATATAATTTACTCTCTATAACTCCATCTATTTTATTGCCACAAAATGACATGTCCAAAAAATGTATCACTTCCCGATGGTACTGGTAAGTGAATGAAAGATTATGGGCGTTATTACTGATGTAATCCAAAAATTCAGTAACCCCATTATGGGTACCCTGCCATATAATTAAGATATCATCCAGATATCTCAAATATATGGCGGTATCTGACGTGGCACCAGTTCAGATGGAATAGGGGGAATGAACCAAGATCCATTCTTAAAAATAAAAAAAGGGGACCTTACACCCCTCATCATAGAGTCAGTTTTTCTTCTACTGAACTGGATACTACGGATGCAGAATCTACTGACTACAATACGGACACATCCGAGCCTAATCATCTTGTTCCCTCTACTTCAGTACAGGATCCAAAAAACTGCCCTGCTCCAAAACAGCAAAGAAAAAAACAAGGCGGGCCGGTACTAAGCACTCCAGGAGAAAAAGACTTTCAGCACGGACACTTTACGAGAGGGAGGAAACATTAGATCTGGAAAACTCTTTTTCTGTGATTAATATGTCAGCCAATATTCTCAATGGTGATGAGGTTCGGGTTCTTCAAAAGGGTCTTAATTTCGTACCGACAACTGATTTCAATCTTTTTGAAACGATTTTGGATGTCAATCGTTTTATACGTAATCTAACTGTTAAAAAACACTTTTTTCAGGAGCCCGAACAGAATCACCATATTCCTCAGGTTGTACAGGAATCTGGTTTTTTGATGTCTTCCTTTCAGGAGCAAATAGCATTGCAGACCCTACGTGAATTATCTGAGGATTCATGTATTTTGTCAGATAATTCGATTATACCTAGAAGAATTCCTAATCCATCGTTTTATCCGGTGCAATCACGATGTAACCAGATGACTGATTTCCAAACCTTGGTTGAGAAAGAGTTAACAGCTTTGCATAAACAGCCTAAGGATCTCTCGTCCAACCTTTCAGGTAAAGAAAAACTTGCCATTCAATCGTTAAGAAATAATCCTAATATTATTATTAGGAATGCTGATAAGGGGGGCGCGGTGGTAGTTTTGGACACAGGATTGTATGAAAGTGAACTATGCAAAATGCTTGATGATAGCAGTGTTTATAGTAAAGTCACTAAAGACCCACTAAATGAAATCAGAAATTCCCTAACACAATTGATTGAAGAAGGTTTCCAACTTGGTTTATTTAATGATAAACAAAGGGATTATTTTGTTCCATCTTGCCCTTTGACTCCTATATTACACGCGCTCCCCAAGTCGCATAAAGATGTATTCCCCCCAAAATTTCGACCGATTGTCTCTGGGATCGGCTCTGTCACCGAACATTTGTCTGAATGGGTGGACGATCATTTGCATGATTTGGCTCAGTCATCTCCAAGTCATGTAACTGATAGCAAACATGTATTGAACATTATATCTAATATCAGCTGGCAGGAGGGTTTTAGCTGGATCTCTTGCGATGTCCAGACGCTTTATACATGTATCCCACATTATTTAGCTATATTAGCTCTTAAATGCCACCTTGACAGATACACAAATTATTCTATGGAATTGCAGAGTTTTATCCTTGAGGCTACTAATTTTCTCTTAAAGAACAACTATTTCACCTTTTTGGGTGATTTTTATATTCAGCGCCAAGGCTGTTCAATGGGTGCAAAATTCTCACCCTCCCTAGCTTGTATTTATATGCATTGGTGGGAGGAACAGTATATTTTCACCTTGTCCAACCCTTTTTTGACAGATACCGCCATATATTTGAGATATCTGGATGATATCTTAATTATATGGCAGGGTACCCATAATGGGGTTACTGAATTTTTGGATTACATCAGTAATAACGCCCATAATCTTTCATTCACTTACCAGTACCATCGGGAAGTGATACATTTTTTGGACATGTCATTTTGTGGCAATAAAATAGATGGAGTTATAGAGAGTAAATTATATCGGAAACCTTTTTCGGGTAACTCCCTTCTGCATGCAAAAAGCTGCCATCCTCGACATGTTATTCAAAATATTCCCATGGGGGAATACATTAGAGCCACTAGATGCTGTACAACTAATGTAGACCTAGCTGGGGAATTCATTACAATTGATAATAGATTCAAAGCCAGGGGTTACTCCCAGGCTCATTTGGATCGCTCTAAGTTCAAGGTTGGCCTCAAGGATAGAGCTCAGTATCTGGAGATGAAAAATACATCCTTTAATTCCCAAGACAAATTTTCAGTGGTTTTCTCTACTAACTATAGCAGGGATTACCACCAAGTGGTTCGCATCATCAAGAAATTTTTACCTATTTTGTCATCTGATGATGTTTTGCAAAAAGTGCTGGATCAGGGAATAAAATTTGTACCTAAAAGAAACGTTACCCTGGGCAACCAATTGGCTCCCAGTGATCATAGAAAATTCCATAAGGCTATTAATAGCAATGATCACCGTTCTTGGCTCCCCACATGCGGTTCCTATAGGTGTGGGTGCAAATTATGCAGTTTATGCAAATTTATGGTGGGTACAAAAATGGTCTCCTCCTATGTTAATGGTAAATCTTTTTTGATTAAGGACATGATCAATTGTGGTACTGACCATGTAATTTATTGCATATCTTGCACTAAATGTTGTATTCAATATATTGGCGGTACTACACGCCCCTTGAGAAAGAGAATCTCGGAACACGTTTACGATGCAAGCCATGTAACAACAAGAAATCTGTCAGGTGCCTCCCAACATTTTATGCTATAACATGCGGGGAATACAGATACTATGCAAGTAGTCGCCTTGGAAAAGGTTAGATTACCTAAAAGAGGAGGTAACTTGAAAGATTTATTGTTACGGAGGGAGACCAAATTGATCTTTCTAATGGGCACTAGATCACCTTTTGGCATGAACCTTAAAAATGATTTGTTTTTGACATATTGATTGTATAAAAATGATCCTATGGCCTTAATCGGCCTTATTATTTATTTCATATTGTTCTTATATCAACTTTGCTATTCTCCCCCCCTTTTTTTTTTTTTTTTATGCAGTATACAGGGACACATGAGGCAGTATACACGGTTACAAGATATATGAGACGGTATACACGGTATATGAGGCGGTATGCAGGGATATATGAGGCAGTGTGCCCGGTATACAGGATATTTTTTTTATTTTTTATTTATTTTTTTTTTTATGCAGTATACAGGGATACATGAGGTAGTATATAGGGATATATGAGGCAGTATACACGGTATACAAGATATACGAGACGGTATACACGGTATATGAGGCGGTATGCAGGGATATATGAGGCAGTGTGCCCGGTATACAGGATATTTTTTTTTTTTTTTTTTTTTTTTTATGCAGTATACAGGGATACATGAGGTAGTATATAGGGATATATGAGGCAGTATACACGGTATACAAGATATATGAGACGGTATACATAGTATATGAGGCGGTATGCAGGGATATATGAGGCAGTGTGCCCGGTATACAGGATATTTTTTTTTTTTTTTTTTTTCTTCTTTCCTCTTCTTTCCTCTCTCCTTAACTTTCTGTCTGCTCCTTCCTCCCCTTCTCTCCACCCACCATTGTTCATGTCCGGTTCTCAGCTTATTTTAATCAGTCCATTTCATTCATTAGCTAGAGACAGACTAAGAACTATACAGTTCGAAACGCGTCCTCTCCGTTTCTTTGCTCTGGACCCTATTTGGACTTTTTAATATGTTTCAATAAACGTCATTAATTTTTAATACATTTCCTGGATTCGGTGCTGGATTTTTTTGAAAAAGCCTACACACAGTCCAGCCCTGATGCACAACGAGGTTATTGCAGTAAGACTTCTAAGTTTCAGGGGACCAGCTGATTGTTTCAGAGGTTTAAGTCTGAAAAAATGAGGTAACCCTTTTAATAAATAGGGGCTATTAAGCCTATATCTTGTGAATAAATGAAAGGGTAAAAAAAAAATGAATGCAGGAAAACTGCTTTAGACCCCCTTCAAACGTACGTGAAAAACCACACACGTTTTTCACACACGTGTCAGAGGTCCGTTTTGCCCTCCGTGAGCCGTGTTTATGGCACACGTGTGTTCTCCGTGTGTTATCCGTGATAGCACATGGAGAACGGGAACTTTCTGCTCACCTGTCCCTGACTTCGCTGTCCGTGGTCCTGATCTTCGGTTTCCGGTCCTGCAGACTCCTCGCTGCTGTCGCTTCCGGCCTGAGTGAAGTGAATATTCAATGAGCATAATGAGCGGCGGTCGGCAGCAAGTGACAGCAGCGGCAGACACTGCAGGGCAAGAGAAGGTGAGTAATGGTTTGTTTTTTTTCACGCAGACACATGTCTTTTCTCCGATGCGTATCACACACAAACACATCCGTGTTGTCCGTGTGCATTACGTGTGACACGTTTGCGTTCCGTGTGACACCCGTGATCCCGGAGAGAAAACGGACATGTCAGCGTGTGGAAAACACGGATATATGTAAGTACGGGACGGACACACATTCCGTGCCAAAATACTTACGTGTGTCCGAAACCATAGGAATACCTTGGTCTACGTGTGTACGTGTCTCCGGTACGTGAGAAAACTGTCAAACACGTACCGGAGGCACGTGCGTGTGAATGGCGCCTTAAAATGAACCTGTCAGATGCAATATGCACCCAAAACCACAAGCAGTTATGCATTCATTAGTATTTTAGCATGCCCACAGGGGTGTGCTTATATGCTAAGGGGGCCAACTAGCCAAGGGAACTAATGCCCTTGCGACTACTAGTCCCTAGCCTCATTAGCATATAATGAAGGATCTTTAGAAATACTTTTTCAAAAGATCCCTTTATGCTACTATATACAAGGTCAGTTAGGCAGGGATTAGCAATATGCACCAAGATCTGCTCGTGGTTCTGCGTGCATATTGCCTCTGACAGCTTCTCTTTAAAGGGGTTCTCTGAGAATGAGGTAAAATGGCATTCCTGGTATAATTTAAACTGCAGCCCATTCTAATAATGTATCAGTCTGTGCTTCAGATTGAAAATATATACCTCCCACGATCTGTGTATCAACTCACAAGAGCTGTATCACATACCTCAGTCAGTGGTCAGCTGTTATGTGTGAAGAAATATTTTATCCCATGTTGTGCTTAACAAGGTGATTTCCAACTTCGCCCCCTTGTCCGTCAGTCTGATAACTTAATAGCGGTGCAGGAAGACTGACTGCGCCCAACTGAAAACGAAATATTGAGGAGAATGCCCCTGGATATCCTGGAGATAACCTCTGGTGTGCTTAGCGAGTAAGAGATATTTCTTCACATATTTTTTTTTTAAGACATGTCATAGGTTGTTCACTTACTTAGATACTCACCTGTATTCCACAACATTATCCTATGATTAACGGCGCTGTAATGGGCCAGAAAGGCATCAGGGTCGGGAGTGGTCTGTGACCCAACACCATGTTTTAATGCAGCTTTGAATAAAGAAACCTATCTTTTAATTCACATAAGGGTGTGCCGGATTTTGTTCTTTTTCTTCATGCGACACGTTCTGGTGGCGGAAAGCATCTGAGCACTCGTGGATGAGGACAACGATCCACAGCAGTGGGAACGTCAGTAAGCTAATTTTTTCTCTTTTTTAAATTTACCGCTCTTGTCAGTTGACACACAGGTCTTGGGAGTTGTAAAGGGCACTTCACATGCTGCGATATCGCTATCGTTATCGCTAGCGTGCGTACCCGCTCCCGTCGGTTGTGCGTCACGGGAAAATCGCTGCCCATGGCGCACAACATCGCTAACACCCGTCACACGCACTTGCCTAGCGACGTCGCTGTGTCCGGCGAACCGCCTCCTTTCTAAGGGGGCGGTTCGTTCGGCATCACATCGACATCACTAAGCGGCCGCCCAATAGAAGCGGAGGGGAGGAGATGAGTGGCACGAACATCCCGCCCACCTCCTTCCTTCCTCATTGCGGGCGGCCGCAGGTACGAGGTTGTTCCTCGTTCCTTTGGTGTCACACATAGCGATGTGTGCTGCTGCAGGGACGACGAACAACCTGCGTCCTGCAACAGCAACAATATTGGGAATGGAACGACGCGTCAACGATCAACGATAATTCCGAATTCCGTGACCCCAACGACATCTCGTTAGCGATGTTTTTGCGTGTAAAGCGGCCTTAAGTCTTCAGTCTGCAGTCCGTACTGACAAGTGACCAGGACTGGCTACATTTTAAAATATGCCAGGAACGCCATTTTATTTTATTCTCAGAGAACCACTTTTAGTACAAAGGACTTGTTCACATGCTGCTTTTTTCAGCCTACTTTTCAAGGGTAAAAGCAGCAAAGTGAATGAGATTTCTGAAATCTCATGCACATGCTGCTTACTTTTACCTTGCAGATATAAACTATCAAACTGTTTTTTGTTATTGTTTCTTTGTTTTTTTTGGGTTGGTTTTTTTTTTCAGATCAAGAGCATGTCAATTCTTTCAGCATTTTTTGCAGTGTTTTTTTACCCCCCAAATGAATGGGGAAGAATACATCTTAAAACATCATTAAACAATTAGTGGGTTTTTTTACATGTTTTTCCTGCCAACATTCTGGATTTTTTTTTCGTGTAGAAAAATAGTCTGCAAATCTCTAGAGAAAAAGTATTAGTATTGTATTAGAATGTTTTAATGAAAGTTTAAACTACTTAGAAGCTTTGGCTACGCTGTCTTATTTTCATGACGCACTTGTTTCATTTTCTAAGAATATGTGGATGACTAGTCACCAATTTGTGCTTACGTTAAATCTAATTACGTGGAATTGTGATCACTCCCCATCTACGTCATTTGCAAAAGATGTGAATAGCGTAATGTGGTCACATGAGGTTAAATGCTTTCATTCTAGATCATTTTTACTTACACAATCCTATCATTGATAGAATAGCAGTAATTTATACATGTGTGAAATGTTCTTTTCTATATATATTATTAAGGACTTAGCCTGGATGTTAATGTGGTTGTATCCACAGACCACTTTATCCACGTGTTACAAGAAACTGGAGAGGTTTTTGCCATTTGCCATAGAAAATAACATTTTGTATCCTAACTAGAGCTGAGCGGACTCGAAGAAAACCGGGACTGGCGGGTCCCTGCTAAATATAAAAAAAGTCCAGATCCGGTCCGGAATCCGATACCCATATAGGTCTATGAGACGCAGAATCCGGAAATTAAAAGTGTTGGTGTGGAGGTCGCCTAAGCTATAGCTTGTTTGTTCAAACGTAATAAGAATATCTGTGTATATAAATAATCAAAATGTAGATGTAGTTGCATAATTATCTGTATGTCTATGTAGTCATCCCATAGACCCATAATGTAATTCTAAGCTGTATAAGTCATGAAGGAGTTAACTAAAGATAATGAAGCTAGAATGTGAAGCTGCAAAAGTGTTATTAGTAATGTTCACACAGAAAGAATGTACAAGAAACAAACTGCGCTGTGAGAAATTAAGGAGTAAAAGTACTCCCTGTTTAGCTTCAAGGCCGAAGTAGCTTTTCTGTATAATTGGGTGTCTTGCAATACATGAGTTCAGTTGATGACGCTGGCTCAGGGAAAACATGTCTGTGTTCATTGTCTTATACATTGATATATCGGCACTGATATACAGCTAATACGGCACTGTCTCTGAATATCCCAAACGAACACTCCATTAGCAGTCTTCACCCAAATTCCTCCCTTGACATTGGTAGAAGGGATAGGTGGGTAGGAGTGCACGCGGTGTACTCACCAAAGATCCGTTCATGGCGGCAAGCTGCTTCCAGGGCACACATTCCATTCCGGAGTCAACAATTTTAACCTTCATGGAATATTCACTGCTTTCCCCGCCCACCAGCACGTGTAATTGGTTGCAGTCAGATGCGCCCCCATGCTGAGTGGCAGCGTGACAGGTGACTGCAACCAATCACAGGCACTAGGATGGCCGGTGGACGGGGAAAGAAGTGCAACTGTCTGTGGGTCCTCGTGGTATAAAAATAAATGAATAAATAAAACAATCAGCGTAGGGGCCCCGTATTCTGATACCAGCACAGATAAAGCCCACAGCTACATGGTTGCAGCCGCCAGCTGCCGGGCTTTATCTTCGCTGTGTATCAAATTAAGGCTATAGTCACACATTCGAGGGAATCGCGCAAGTTTAGCATCCCATCACCCGGCACGGCCTGATGCTCTCCGGACACGAGTGTGCAGCTACATAGAAATACATGCAGCCGACCCGCTCCTATCAGGAGAGTGTGCGGCCATTCCAGATGATGCAATTCAAGACTTGTGAGAGTCCCTCGCAACGGTGACTCCGGTCTAAGAGGAATCGCATGTGGCTTTTTTTTTTTAAAAAGAAAACAATTTGATATCCAGCCAAGATAAAGCCCGACAGCTGGGGGCTGGAATTCTTAGGCTGGAGAGACCCAGCCTAAAAATATCAGCCCCCAGCCACCCGAAATTGTCGCATCCATTAGATGTAACAAGCCCAGTGCTTTACTTAGCTCTTCCCGATTGCCCTGGTGCTGTGGCAATCGGGGTAATAAGGAGTTAATGGCAGTCCACAGCAGCCACTAAGTAACTAAATAAACAAAAACACCGAAAAAATCCTTTATCTAATATATAAAGCTGAGTGTATGTATGTGTGTTTGTGTATATGTGTGTGTATGTCCGCTAAAGGAATCCGCACCATCGCATTTACAATCACGAAATTTTGCACATACACCTATTTGATTCAGAGAACATTATAGACTATGTTTTGAGGTGATAATTTAACCCCACACAATTATTCACAAAAAAAACCCGCTTACATTAAGGTCAATGGAGCTGGGAGCTACAGGTCATTAATAGGAGCTGTGATTGGTTGCTATAGGCAACAAAGGACATTCTTAGTATAAGAAGCTTATGTGTGACTTAATATGATATCAGTTGAGACAGAGACACACAGAGACAGAGACACACACACAGACAAAGACAGAGACAGAGACACACAGGGACACACATAGACAGACACAGAGACACAGAGAGACAGGCACACACAGGGACAGAGACACAAACAGAGAAAGAGACACACAGAGACAGAGACACATACAGACACAAACAGAGACAGAAACACACAGGGACACACACACAAAGATACACACACGGAGACAGAGACACACAGAGAAATAGACAGAGATACATCCAGACAAATACAGAGACACATACAGACACAGATACACACACACACACACACACACACAGATACACACAAAGATAGAGACACACACAGAGACAAAGACACACAGAGACAAACACTGACAGAGACACAGATAGAGACACACAGGTAGAGACACACAGAGACAGACACAGGGACACATAGAGACAGAGACACACAAAGACAGAGACACAGAGACACACACACAAAGACACACAGACTTACACACAGAGACAGAAACACACAGAGTCATAGACACACAGAGACAGATACACAGAGACAGAAACACATAGAGTGACAGACAGACATGGAGAATGAGAGAGAGGTAGAGTCAGAGAGACTATGAGACATTTAGTTACTATCCCAGGCAACACCAGGTACTATAGCTAGTATGTTATATTTTCTTGCTGGCTGTAGGATCCTGTGTTCAGGCATGTGAGGGTTAACACCTAGCTCATCAGGGAAAGGAAGGAGCATTAGAGTCAGGAGGAGAGGAAGGAGCATTAGAGTCAGGAGGAGAGGAAGGAGCATTAGAGTCAGGAGGAGAGGAAGGAGCATTAGAGTCAGGAGGAGAGGAAAGAGCATTAGAGTCAGGAGGAGAGGAAGGAGCATTAGAGTCAGGAGGAGAGGAAGGAGCATTAGAGTCAGGAGGAGAGGAAGGAGCATTAGAGTCAGGAGGAGAGGAAGGAGCATTAGAGTCAGGAGGAGAAGAAGGAGCATTAGAGGCAGGAGGAGAGGAAGGCGCATTAGAGTCAGGAGGAGAGGAAGGCGCATTAGAGTCAGGAGGAGAGGAAGGAGCATTAGAGTCAGGAGGAGAGGAAGGCGCATTAGAGTCAGGAGGAGAGGAAGGAGCATTAGAGTCAGGAGGAGAGGAAGGAACATTAGAGTCAGGAGGAGAGGAAGGAGCATTAGAGTCAGGAGGAGCGGAAGGAGCATTCGAGTCAGGAGGAGAGGAAGAAGCATTAGAGTCAGGAGGAGAGGAAGTTCCTGGTTTAGGGGTCAGTGCTTTTAGGGTACAGGTGAACAAAGGAGTTGTTCTGGTGAAGCTGGTGTGGTGTAAGACAAATAGCACAGAGACAGCAAGAAACCGTTAAAAGGAACCTGCTGGAGCCACACTGGTCACATTGGCAGACAAGCTGGAAGAGACCAAAGAAATGAAAGAAACCAAGAATGTATTGAGTCCATTGTATGCCAGTGGGGGGCGCACTGGTGAAATGAGGTGCTGCCCAGCTGAGAAGACAAGGAAGCGGCTCTAAGAGCAGTTCTCGTAAGGGGTCACTGCCTGTGGCTGTGGGTGCAGGAATCTCAGCGAAACATATTGACCTGTGGATTCCAGGGCCAAAGAGATGAAGGGCTTCTATAACTTTCCTGGCTAAAAGAATGTTCACAAGTAATATGCTGTTATTGGAAACTGCAATGATTGTGTGTCTGTGTTATACAGAAGATACCATGAAGTGTGCTGCCTGCTGTATTCTGTGACCAAGTGTTGTGCCAAGTAAAGACTACTTTGTTGTTATGCAAATGTTTGTCGCTCTTATCTGAAGTCCCATGGACCTGATAAGGAGCGTAACAACATCGGCCTGAAGGTACTCCAAGTAACACTATCGGCACACACAGACCCAGAACTCTCATTTAAAATCTGAGTGTCGGTGTGCTTCAGGCACCATTGCTTCTTCTGTTATGCGCTGCAATCTCCTGACACCTGAAAATAGGATATCACTCTCCATCATAGTACCCCCATGACATCTTTGCATTACAACTATTATTCCTAATTCCACTAAGTAGTAATGATGAACATGAATATTTATATATACAGTGGAACCTTAGTTTACGAGAACAATCCGTTCTGGGAGCGTGCTTGTGTGACGCTCTGGACTAGCCAGATAGTCACAGACATAACATCACACACACCCCCTTCCCTAGACAGTTACACCAGTCAGACAAAAACCCTTGTTGCCTCCCTCCAGGGTCTGATGTCCACACCAGGTGGGGCGGAGCCAGGCAGTTGGCCCCACCCACCGAGGAGTTCACAGGTCTGGAGGCGGGAAAAGAGACAGAGTTTCGTTTTGGAGATGAAAGTGTGAGGAGTAAAAACTGCAAGTGTCTGGGTCGGAGCCCAGGCACTGACAGCAAGGTTGGCAGACGGTGGTGGCCGTCTGCAGGAGTTAGTGAATCTCTGCAGAGCCGTAGGACCGGGGTCGGGCATTGGCCCGCCGGTACCGAACCGGGGAGCGGAGTGAAGCTAAGCACATAGGCAGGGCCATCGGACCCCGACCAGGCTTGGACCCGCCGACAACAGTCAAATCCGAGTGTGACAGGAACCCCAGGGGTTTCCCAACAACTAATACCCGACAGAAGGCAACAGTCCACACCGAGAGGATATACAGCCACCGCCTTAGGCTAGAGATCAAAGGGCCTGCGCCGGCGGGCAAAACGGGCTCCTACGGCACCTATACGCCCGGGAGCGGACTACCGGTGGGCAACCACAGGAGTCAGAACATTCTAACAGGTGCAGGAAAAGACAGCCACCATCAGCCGTCCGGGGAGAGCACAAAAACACTGCAGCCGGCTGCGGGACCCGTCCATCCAGCCGTTTGGTTTACCAGAGACTCTGTCATTGACTATCTAAGTGAGTACACCAGTGCCGTCCGGCACCGCGCCAGCCTCCCCGCTACACCATCGGGCCCCGGGATCACCAACCCCTACCCACGGAGGGGACAACATCCTAGCTGCTCCCTACCATCTCTCCCGGGATCCCCGTCACCAGCAGCGGTGGTGCCCTTATCATCACGACCCGTGGGTGGTGTCACGAAAAAATCTCCCTAAACAAACCACCCCCTTTTCACTCGGGTCCAGCCCACCGCTCGAGCCACCGAGCAGCAGCAGAAGCCCCGAACCCGAGCGTGGCGAGCGCGTCCTCTCCGCCCGCGACACTTGTAAACCAAGTTACTCGTCTAGCAAAGCAAGATTTCCCATAGGAAATAATGCAAGTTCAGACAATTTGTTCCGCAACTTGTTCAATGTCCCATCCTGGTCCCCTATTGTACCATTCCACACATGCACAAACACACACATATTATGCTCACCTTACCTTCAATTCAGTTGCCAGCCTCCCGGTTCTTGTAGTTCATCGGTACAGGATGTGTATCGGTAACCATAGCGACGATGGAGGAACTTCCGCTGCCAGAGTGCTGACGTCAAAGGCATGAGCCGCTTGCCTCTGATTGGCCAGCCCCTGCCTTTGAGTAGAGGCTGACAGCGGAAGTTCCTCCATCGTCGCAATGGTTACCCAATACACATCCTGTACCGGCGAAATACAAAAACCATGGGGCCGGCGATGGAACAGAAGGTAAGGTGAGCATAATACGTGTGTGTGTTTGCGAGCTTCTGTGTGTTTGTGCGGACTGCAAAAGCGGGGTAGAGCGAGGTTAAAGAACGGAACCGGGAATGTGTGCGGTGAGTATTTGCTCGTACAGCAAACCTTGCTCGTAAACTGAGTTAGAAATTTACAGCAAGCTTTGCTCGTATAGCGAAATGCTTGCAAACCGGGTTACTCGTAAACTGAGGTTCCACTGTATAGATTGCGGTTGTTGTCCCGTGACAAGAACTCTGCCCTCAAGTGGATGCATTTTATACTACAGTTACAGTACTGGGACGGGCTATTTACTAGTATGAAATAAATGTGTAATGGAAGTTCCTATATTTAGGACCCACACCAAACCCATCAGGTAGAGAATAAAGGCTGCTTTACACCAGACAATCTATCGTGCGATAGATCGTCGGGGTCACGGTTTTTGTGACGCACATCCGGCATCGCTGGCGATGCCGGCCTGTGTGACACCTCCTAGCGACGCAGTATCGCTCACAAATCGTGAGTCGTGTACTGCTCGCTAGGTTCCATAATATCGTTTAATTTAGTTGTTCATCGTTTCCGGGGTAGCACACGTCGCTCCGTGTGACACCCCGGGAACGATGAACAGCAGCTCACCTGCGTCACGCGGCCGCCACCGGCTATGTGACGGAAGGAGGTGGGCGGGATGTTTACGTCCCGCTCATCTCCGCCCCTCCGCTTCCATTGGCCGGCGGCTGTGTGACGTCGCTGTGACGCCGAACGTCCCTCCTACTCCAGGAAGTGGACGTTCGCCGCCCACAGCGAGGTTGCACTAGAGGTAAGTATGTGTGACAGGGGTTACTGACTTTGTGCGACACGGGCAGCGATTTGCCCGTGACGCAAAAAGGACGGGGGCGGGTACGATCGATTGTGAAATTGCACAATCGGTCGTACCATGTAAAGCCCCCTTAAGTGTCCACGTTTGTCCAATTTACTCTCTATCTGCTGCTATGGAAGGTACAGAAGAAGCTGAACCTCTTGTACATACATGGCCACCTATCCATCAGACATGTCTACCCTTGTATTTCAGTTTCATTTATTGCAGCACCAATAAGTCCTAAAATTGATAACTAATGTATACAAATAACTAAGTGTTATATACTATAAAGAAATGAGAAGACAGATCATTCATTTTTGAACACTTTATTAAATACAGTCTCTACCTATACCTAAAGCCATTGATCCAGAAGAAGGCAAAAAACCTGGACACGTTCAGCCAATTTGTGCCACAGGGAAAAAAATTCCTTCTTGACCCCGAGAAAAGGCGATCAGTTCAAGAACACTGGACCCCTAAGTCTATACTACAACTAACTGAACTATAGGACGATTATATCATATAAGAAACCTTATGTGACATTCATAAACTGGCCAACAGAAGAACTGGTATTAGGCCGGTGGCAGTATAGGATGTGTTTACGCCTGTTGTTTGAAGACCAGAAATAGTATTCACTATTGCACCAGACTAGGACAGATTTTGCATTTTATCACCTTTCAGAGCATTGCCTCCCTGAAGAGTAAAATCATCCTCAGTGACAAAATGGGAAACTTAAACAAAAAAAAGTGCATGTTTGTTATGATGTTCATTTTTTGGCCCTTGAGGAAGCCAAATCTCCAGTGGCGATACGCGTGGGGAAACACCCCATACTTGCGCCGATCCTGAGGCCTCACACCACCTTAAACTTGGGACTTCTAGCAAGGGGTAATACATCTTGGTGATGACTTTCTGGATAGTCTGTGACTTACCTGGTTTAACTATTGAACTGGGTGTATTGATTTCCTCATTATAAGGTTATCTTCATCCCCTTCTTTTTCTAGTATTTTGTACTTATTATATTGTATTTATTGATGGTGGTGCCAGATGGGGTACAATTCTCTAGAGTACTATATGGCATAGGGTTTGCAGTGAAAATTTGCACACAGGTCCTGCATTTATGCCTGTGAATATTATTGATTTGTACAACTAGTGGAATTTCATTCAGGATCATGGTGCTGGGTTCCTAACATGGAACTACGTATTGGGGTGTTCGTTGACTGTTTTTAGATGTTTTTATTTGCTATTTTTCACTGTTCTATGTGGATATTTTTGTATGTATTAAATTTGTGCCAATAAAATCCATTTTTGATGATTTGAACAAAATCTTATTGGTTGATCCCTATATACAGCAATTCTTTCTTTCTCTCTTGAGATGTTCAAGATGGGGACCAGAATGTGGACATAATTACAAAATGGGGAACATGATAGGAGAGATTTCTACAATACATACATTATTCGTATCTATCTAATAGGATGACAACAGCTCTCCACACCTGCATCCCACCACAAGGACCACTCCTGTCTGATCCCTGAAGAATGAAATCATCCTCCATAACAAAGTGAGGGGGCTAAGCGCCTCCTTTGGTCTCAGGGCATAGACTCCTCGGAAAGAGTGCTGCTCAAACTGTTGGGGTGCAGCTGTGGGACCCTATACCAGAGATGATGTCCTCCACCCAACTCTCAAAAAGCTGAAAGGGTCTTCAGTAGAGATGGGTAGTCGAGCTGGGCTATCAGACGGTCACCTCTGTAGCTGTAGTGTCATTATTCCTATGGTTTCAATGTGTGAATTGAAGAAAAGGATGACAACAGCTCTCCCGACCTGCATCCCACCACAAGGACTACTCCTGTCTGATCCCTGAAGAATGAAATCATCCTCAGTAACAAAGTGAGGGGTTAAGCACCTCCTTTGGTCTCGGGGCATAGACTCCTCGGAAAGAGTGCTGCTCAAACTGTTGGGGTGCAGCTGTGGGACCCTATACCAGAGATGATGTCCTCCACCCAACTCTCAAAAAGCTGAAAGGGTCTTCAGTAGAGATGGGTAGTCGAGCTGGGCTATCAGACGGTCACCTCTGTAGCTGTAGTGTCATTATTCCTATGGTTTCAATGTGTAAATTAAACAAAGTGCACGTTTGTTATGATGTCCAAGATGGGGACCAGGATGTGGACATAATAACAAATGGATAGGGATTCTTTTGGCCTGTGATGTCATTTCACATGTCAGCTTTCCGTACAGGAAAACCGAGAAATGGCTGTGACAGATGCCATAAAACAGAATCCAGATGTTCTGTGTAGTCAGTGTGTGATGTGATGTGACACATAAGGCATCAAATATAATATACCTATAGTTCAACAATCTAACACTAATCTATATCTGGCCTTTTCTAAATTCTTCAGTCTTCCTTTCTGGATCCAGATATACTTTCTAGAAAGAAAAAAAAAATAAGTGTCAGGCAAAGGACTAGAAATCTGAAGTCTAATGTAAAAATAAAAGATGGACTTCAGTTGGTTGTGTTTCTATCTGATCTGAGGTCCTTAAATGAGATTGTGACTAGATGCACCATATATGCACATATGTGAGAAGAAATAATGCATAACAATCCCCCACCTACCAATTCTTCAGATTATAATAACATATTACATATTTCAATGCATACGTTGCAACATTCCAAAATGTAATGGTCCCAGTGATCCAAAATGGCGTAATTTGCTCCACATTTTTCTCTATCACTCACTTCAAAATCTGCCAATCCATATTTTTGCACCTCAATGATAATTGTGGGGCAGATTATGCCAGTGCACGTTTTTATGCATGGTAATACACTTCCCGATGTTACATGAGATCAGTGCGTCAAATTTTTCAAGTCAAGTAAAAAATGTTTTTTTTAGAAAACTGGTATTTTTTAATCATGTTAAAAATGGTTCCAACAGAAACTTATTTGATGTATTTTTGACACCGCTATTACCTGTCTACATTATGTGTTACCTTTATGTGGAAGTGCACCCCTTCACGACACATGACGTACTCAGTATGTTATGGATCGTGTCAGGGTAATCACTGCCGGCTGCCAGCATCAGCCCAGGAGATCCCCGACCATGTCAGCTGATTTGAACAGCTGACATGTGTACCTCGCAGGTGCGAGTGAATTCATGATCCATCCACTTCTGTTTACCCCTTACATCATACATTCAAAATGTGACAGCGCGATGTAAATGCCCGACACGGTAAGCTCGCACTCACCTGCCACCCTTGGAAGTTACGTGGCATGATCACGTGGAGCCGATGGTTGCCATGGTAGCACAGGGTCATGTAATGACTCTTATAGCTATCATGAGTCACTTCCTCTTACTGCCGGCAGAGCACTGCATGTGAGAGGAGAGCAGCAGATTAGAGCTGTGCAGCTGCGATCTACAGAAATGAACCAGCGATCAGACTGCTGATCCTTATAGCTCCCTAGAGGGACTAGTAAAATTTAAAAAAAGGAAAAAAAAAAGTTAAAAAAAAATCCTAAAAGTTCAAATCACCCCCATTTGACCCGTTGAAACTGAAAGGGTTAAAAAAATTATACACATATTTGGTATCACCGCCTTCAGAAATGTCCAATCTATCAAAATATATAATCAATTAATATGATCGGTGCATAGCGGCAAAAAAAAATCCAAACGCCACAATTAAATTTTTTGGAAATTTGCAATAAGAGGCGATCAAAACTTTGCATCTGCGCACAAATGGTACCGTTAAAAGCATCAACTTGAGATACTGAAAATAAGCTGTCACTGAGCAATAATCCTGAAAAGTGAGAATGCTTCGGAAAATGGTGCAAAATGTGCGCCACTTTTTTTGGACAAACTCGTGATTTTTTTTTTTTACCCCATAGTTAAAAGTAAAATCTATACATGTTTGGTGTCTACCAACTCGTACTGACCTGAGGCATCACACCGACACATCAGTTTTACCATATAGTGAACAAAATATCCCAAAAATAGTTGTGCAAGCACACTTTTTTTGCAATTTTTCCACACTTGGATTTTTTTTGCCGTTTTCCAGAACACTATATGGTAAAACTTTTGGTTTCATTTAAAAGTACAACTTGTCCCAGAAAAATTAAACCCATGAAACCCTGATATGGCAAGATTGACGGAAAAATAAAAAAAGTTACGGCTCTCGGAAGAAGGGGAGTAAACACCCCCCCCCCCAAATCGCCCAGAGGTGAAGGGGTTAAAAATGTTGTATTTCCTGTCAAAAAGTTCCCTATGCCCTTTATTTTATTTATAAGTTTTGAAATAGGTGTTTAAAAATGGTGTAATAAATGGCTTAAAGCAGTGGAAAATTTCGGTTAAGTATTTATAACAATGAAATGTTGCAATTTGCAAAAAAATAAAATAAAATGAAGCAAATAGTTTTATATATAGTACGGTCCCAAATGTGTGAATACAAACCCCTCCTCCATATAATGGAATAATGGGAATTTTTCGTCCCACAAAATCTTTAATTAAGTAACAGAATCACCAACAATCTGCGCCAACCACAGTCCCCACTTGTAGAGTCACTGACTGAAGCCACCACTATGGTGTCTCCATCCCGGGCGCCATCTTTGCTCTTACATCTCCATGTGGATGTCTCCATGTTTTCTGCGTGGAACTCTGCGTCCAACATTCCACTCTGCCTTGTTAACCTTCATCACCCAAATCTAACAGCAAAGACTGACGCAATATAGTACTTTACAGCCACAATCAGAACATTTGGGGGGTCAGACTATGTTCACACAGGTTGGTTTTGGTGTAGGATTCTTTTTTGGCATTTCTTTTATTGGTTTTATGCAAATACATGCTAATAAAAAACTGCTTCTTACCATACCAGCAAATCTCATGCACACACAGACACATACACTTAACTTTTTTTCCTTCTAACCTGGCAAAATGCGGCGTTTTTTTCAGCATTTGTTTTTGCTGCTTTTTTCTACCATTGAAAGCCATGAGAGGGAAAAAACAACAACTCAGCAGTGCATATTTTGGTGCTTTTTTGGTGAATGGAAGAAACTTTATTTAACATGTACTGTAAAGAAATGACACACCAAAAACAGTAAAAATCGCGGCAAAAATTCAGCACAAAAACGCAGCTTTTTTACTGCCAAGAGATCAGGTTTTCCTGCTAAAAAAAAAAAGCAACAACAATACCCTGTGTGAACATAGTCTACGCATACATATTGGAACAAGTTTAAGTGATTGAAAACCCTGTAAAGTTCCTCATTTACCTGTGGCGTTAATCCCGGATCCTCCGCTCTCCTCGTCTTCACAGTCTGAGATGACAGAATCATCAATCCTGGATCCACCGCCCTCTTTGTCTTCACTTCTTGACTTGAACTTCTGAGTTCACGATCCTTGATCCTCCACTCTTAGGCCCCTTTCAGACCCCAGTGATTCTGGTACATTTGTGCTTTTTTTTATACGTACCAGAATCACTGACATACGCAGACCCATTATAATCAATGGGTCTGCTCACACATCAGTGATTTTTCACTGAATGTGTCTCCATGCAGCGTACACCCGTGGCCGTGATTCTGCACGGAGACAAGTCAGTTTTTTTCTGGCATCACTGATGACCCACGGACCACACTATGGTGTGATCCGTGTGTGATCAGTGAAACACGCACCAGAAAATCACGGACATATTAAATATGTTCAACTTACCTTGCCTGCGATTCGCTCTGCAGCCTCTCCTCTCGGCAGCTCCTGCCTGGCTCATGAATATTCATGAGAGCAGGAATAGCCAACCAGGAAGTAGCTGCTGAGAGCGGTGGGCAGACGCTGCAGAGCTGGAGACTTCAGCACCATGGACAGCAGGAACGAAGGAAGGTGAATAATATTCATGTGCAATCACGGATCACGGATTGCACATGGACAACCCACATGTGCCATAAATCACGGAACACGGAGGGACATGTGCGTGTTGTACACGTCAGTGAAGAACGTCAGTGTTTTTCACTGACGTGTGAAACAGGCCTTAGGGTATGACCGCACTTTGCGTTTCCACCTGCGTTTCAGCTACTGTTTAGGTCCGTATTGAACTGCAGCGTTTTCATGCCAAAATGCATGCGTTTTGCTTTTCCATAATAGTCTATGGAAAATGTAGATTTCTAGACCGCACTTTGCGTTTTAAAACGCTGCGTTTAATTTGCGTAATTTGTGGCAAAAACCATGCGTTCAAAGAAGCAGCATGTCAATTGTTTTTGCCATTTCTGCAGCGTTTTGCTAACATTGAAGTCAATGAGAAATGGCAAAAACCAAGAAACTTCAAATTTCCTGCGTTTTACCTGCTTTTTAGGAGCAGAAAACATGCGTTTTGGACAAACAAAACGCATGTTTTTCTAACATTAAATGAATGGACTCATATGTCCCTTTATACACACACATAATCCGACAATTAAATTAAAGAAAATTTAGCTTTTATTGCTATTTTAGCATTAAATATTATAAAACCGCTATAATTTCATGAAATATAACTGTTTTCTTTATGAATTCACAAAATATATATGTATTGGTTTTTTTTCTCTTTTTTCATTCTGTTTGACTGTGTAAACTTTATTTAGCAGTGTCTTGATGTTCAAAACGCATCTGTCAAAACACAGGTGAAAAGCATGGAAAAAGCGATGAAAACGCATCTAAAACGCGGTAAATACACATGCGTTTTTAGCGCTAAATTTCTGGAAAAGGCAACTTTGGCCAAATCAATTAAGGCAAAAACGTGCGTTTAGAACTGCAAGTAGGACAACGCAAAGTGCGGTCATAGCCTTATTGTCTTCACCTCCAGAGATGAGAATGTATCTTTAATCCTGGATCCTCCTCTCTTCACCTTCTGAGATGATCATCTGTGTCCTCGATCCATGATCCTCTGCTCTTCTCTTCACCTTCTGAGATGACCACTTTATTTTTATTTTCCCTTTTATTTTCCCCCTTTTTTAAGCGACCCCCAGGGTCACGGAAACGGGCACCGGCAACCCGTGAAACGTTCCCGTGATTCAAGGCCTGGGACCGAGTACCCCAAGGCCCTGGGGTGCGTCACTTCCTTTAGTTTTAGCTTTTTTCTGCATATTAAAGTTTTCCAATTACATCTTTTACAAACAGCGGCTGCTAATAGTATAAAATAAAGCAATAAGTAGGAGTCGCCTCACCGATCCTCCTGTGTTAATGCTGTCCGTGCCCCTGGCAATGTTTCTACACTTGTAGACATGTATTTCTTGCCATCAGACAGTGACTGTAGAAATGGAGTCATGTAGTGCAGCCATGTGCTGGTGGTTATGGAAGTCATTCTTATAATACTGGTAGTGTTTTTCAACATGGTGGCATGGGCACTGGTTGTTCCTTGGTTAATGGCTCATTTAGACAAGCTAATCCAGGCTGTTATACTGGCCTGCATCACGATTCCATGGTGAAGAATATTCTGTAATATTCGCTCTTGCAGAGCCGGTATATTTTGCCTATGGTGCAAGGTGTTTTCCAGGATGAATGCCTTGCTGGTTGTTTTACAGCACTGGGTTTCACTCTAGTTTGGAATAAAATACAAAAAACACCCTCTTTTACCACTTTGTTAACCCCCAAAACACCCCTGAGGTCCGACGTAATCCACATGAGGTCCCATGGCGATTCAGCTCTGCTGCATCGGAACCTCACAGCAAGCGCCATAGAGCATGACTGCCCGCTGTGAGCTCCAGAGCATGAATGAGCCGCAGCGATCAGCGGTGACGTCACTACGATTATTTGCAGTTATGGCTGGCGGTGCCCACTTGTGACCGCAGGTAACCTGACCTCAGAGTACCACTGATGATCTGCTTAAACTCAGTGAACTCACCTGTATCTCCTGGCAGAAAACCATGGTTTTATTTTGCCAAGAGATGCAGATTTGGTGCTGAAATTTTAACACCATAATCCTGCACCCATTCTACACCTCCTGGCAAAAAAAAAAAATCGCATCACTACTGCATCATACCTCATGCGGTTTTGATGCATTTTTTTGCCAGGAGGTGTAGATTGGGTGCATGAATGTGGTGTCAAAATTTCATCACCAAATTTGCACCTCTTGGCTCAAAAATGCAAAAAAAGTTTTTTTTCCCCCAGGAGATGCAAATTTGGGGCTGATTTCTGGTGTAGACCATTTCATCACTAAATGTGCACCTCCTGGCACAAAACTGCAGCAAAAATATAGAACATTTATAGAACATATCAGGGAGGTACAGACACCCCAGATCAGTGGTACCAGGTCTTACCGTTATACAGAGTACATAGAACATACCAGGGAGGTACAGACACCCAAGATCAGCGGCGCCAGCTCCTATTATTATTATACAGAGTACATAGAACATACCAGGGACACCCAAGATTAGAGGCACCAGTTCCTTCAGTTACACGTTACTGAGGGGCCATACACAGGCATACATGTTACTGGGGGGGCAGCATACACATTATAAATTAAGAGATAATCTTAATCGTAGTCAGCCTGAGCCTAGAATGTATGGGCTCCTTTTCAGGTTAGTGGGCGTAACCGACTTGGTTGGTGGGTGTGGCGATGCTTTACTGCAATCATGCAAGGGGGGGTGGTTTTGCTCCCCCCGCACTCCCCCATTTCAGAGTCTTAACCCCAGACCCCCTCTTTTATTATAAACAACTCCATCACCAGGAGGGCTTAGAAAAATGTTTATTTCGGCTGGAAACATCAGCCTGCATTTAGAGCATTTTAAATTATGTCATACAGTACCTGGAAGTAGCCCATACAGTCTAGCCATACCTAGAAGTAGCCCATACACTCTAGCCGTACCTGGACGTAGCCCATACACTCTAGCCATAGCTGGAAGTAGCCCATACACTGTAGCTGTACCTGGACTTTAACCCTTACACTCTAGCATCTACCCTCCCGTAAGTAGATTAGTACCACCGCTGGGTCCAGGTCACTGTCTCCAGAGGCAGTACTCCTGTTTTGTGACTGTGCCTGCTTGACTCCCTGCTGAGTGTTGATGCCGTGGAGAGCCGCCTACGAGCAGTAGCAACCACCAATGGCTGCCGCTCACTTGTTTGTGGCTGGAAAGCTACTTCAGCCAAGGGGCGTGTCATGCGCATGCAAATTCAGCCAAAGAGATGAGAAACAGAGCAGGAGAGGCTCCTCCTAGGACACTATACACACCAGCACTGAGAGTCAAACGCTGACAGTCTGACACTCAGCCTGAGATCAAAGTGAAAGTGGGCAGCTGCTGCGGGTCCTTCCCAGGTCATGGGCCCCATAGCAGTGGCGTGGCCTGCCTCTATTGATGGTACACCACTGCCCGGAATCCCGGGCCCGGGTCGAGAACCCGGGCACTTTTAAAACAACGCGGATCTGGACTTTCACACGGACTATTCCTAACTCTACTAGTTTTGATATGGAAAAAGCCAAGTGCCGTTGCTAATGTTACATTCTACTAGAGGACAGAAACAGAAATGGGCCCGTGTGCAAGAAGAATATATGGACCCTTTGCAGTCCAAGAGCTCATAAAAATACAAAATATTACCTGCCTTGGAGGTAGAAATGGGCCCCCCTTACTCTTGGGCCCAGGTTTGCCCCTGATTCTGATATTTCAGGTAAATAAATGTGGATCTCCAGCCTTCCATCACTAAGGCTACCATCACATTA
This sequence comes from Anomaloglossus baeobatrachus, assembly GCF_048569485.1. Classification (NCBI taxonomy): domain Eukaryota; kingdom Metazoa; phylum Chordata; class Amphibia; order Anura; family Aromobatidae; genus Anomaloglossus; species Anomaloglossus baeobatrachus. The sequence continues at coordinate 61,728,054 of NC_134359.1, forward strand.
GATAGCAGTCAGCCAAACGTTTCTCCAACCGACATCTAGTCCTCTTGACCCTTCTGCCATACACATGCCCACCTAACATGTTTATGGGGAGAGGGAAATGAGTAACTCAAATACACTTTTCCAGTAGCCACTTATTTTCTTTGAAAGTTAGGAGTTCCACATACGAGAAATGAGCAAAAATATTCAACACCCCTGGCGTCTGGTATTCAGTTTGGTCTTCCATTGAAGCTCGACCAATGCAATGTTGACTGCAATGCCCAGCATCCTAGTAGGCAGGAGAGGAACCCAGGATGCTGGACAAAGGCTTGCCGGTGTAGAAGTGAACACTGCCTTGGTCAAGCTACAATGGAAGACTGAACTGAACTCCGGACTAGTTCCTTAGAATCTTTTTGCTTATTTCTACCCTTTACAGATAAGACGGTCAACTAGTCCTACCAATATAGAAAGGTTCAACCTATATTAATCTAATGAGTAAGGAATTTTCAACTTTTTTTTATTCTACCGCCTCTTGATTAAATATTAGATTGTATTTAAAAATACCAAAACCAACTGTTGTCCTTGGTCTTTGCCAACATGGCTGCTACAATGACATCCCAAATGCAGCATGTGACAGCTGCAGCCAATCACTGGGCTCAGGGGTGATGCCAAGGTAGATGGTGGCTCTAAGGTAGTCGGCGTACTGATACAAACTTACACAGAGTAATATGATAAAATCCAACACTCAGTTGATAGTTACTTGATATTAAAATCTGAGCTGTAAGGGAAATCATCCCCATGTGGACTGACTGGTGAGCTGATATCAGAATACACAGACAAATGTTCTTTATGGGCAGAGGATAGACTTTATCCAATACAGCATAAATAGAAGGACAGAAAAAAGCAAACAAATGCCCTTATGATGAAAAACAGTGAAAAGCTTTATTAAGAAGGTGTAGGTGACAGCATGTTACACAGGCAAACATATAGGGAGTGCACATTCCAGCAAAAAACCACAGTACATAATAATTTATAAAAAGTTCGATACAAATAAAAACCAACCCCAAAAATGGAGCACCCATCAAAAAAAACATTGTATTCAGTGGATCTATACAGAGGCAGACAAACTTGTCAGAAAATGTAAAGAGCAATATGTAGAATGCAGGAAAAGGCAGGGAGAAAAAGCCTATAGCCTTCACCTAGTTTAGATCGTTAATGGAGGTGCTAGCAGGAATGGCTTCCACCCCAACGAAGGCTTCCTAGCCGAAACGGACGTTGGGGTGGACACCATTCCTACTAGCACCTCCATTAATGATCTACATAGATACATTCTACAAAATATACATTTTGACAGATTCAATCATATGCCAAAAAGATCTACAAATTGTTCTAACTTTTTTTAAATATCTCTTTTTTTTAACTGTTTATTTATTAAACTTTTTCATACAAACTTCAAACTGTATAATCATGGTGCTTTGACAAAGTATCAACAAGACATCAGACAGGTATAAGACAGAGTGAAAGACAGGGCAGGGGGAGATATGAAGGGGGGATGACAAACATGTGCTTCAAACATCCAAACAAGGCTCTAAGGCATGACAACCTTTTAGGGTATGTGCGCACGTTGCTTTTTACCTGCTTTTTACCTGCTTTTTTGCTGCTTTTTCTTCTGCGCTGTTTAATGCCAAAATGGATGTGTTCTTCTATTCAAGCAAAGTCTATGGGAATTTGAGTTTCTTGTTCACACTATGTTGTTCAAAATGCTGCCTTTTTGAGGCAGAACTTTGGTCAAAAACTCAGCTTTTCAAAGAAGCAACATGTCAATTGTTTTTGCCATTTGGGTTTTGCAGAGTTTTTGACCAAAGTTCTGCCACAAAAAGGCTGCATTTTGAACAACATAGTGTGAACAAGAAACCCAAATTCCCATAGACTTTGCTTGAATAGAAGAACACATCCATTTTGGCATTAAACAGCGCAGAAGAAAAAGCAGCAAAAAAGCAGGTAAAAAGCAGGTAAAAAGCAACGTGCGCACATACCCTAAGAGATCCCTTATCGTTTGTACACCTCCAACACCGATCTGACATGCCAGGGAAGAGCCTGCCAAGGACTTCTGGGGTATGATACCAATGCATTAAAATTTTATACTGGTTTTCTTTTTGCGTAGTACATAAAGAGGTCTTTGCTGGCCGCTCCCATATAACCCACCACATTGGTTTCGATATCTCCTTCCCTAAATATGTCTCCCATTTTGTCATATATGTATGCTGTTCTTCTAAGTGGGAAGTGGGTATGCCATATACTGTATGCATGAAATTAGTCCCTTTGTCGAATGACTCTGCCTGCAGAGATTCTCAAATGGAGTAAGGTTGGGAAACTAAGTGGATCTGGTCACGGACACGGCCAAGTGGCATATTCTCATATATGTGTAGAAAGCCTCCTTCGGAATGTTAAATCTTTCACATAAGGTTGGGAAAGAGAGGAGTGAGCTAGTACAAGGATCGATTATGTCAACAAAACGAAAGAGGCGGGCAGCCACCCACGGGGCAGATATATGTCTAAGGGAGCTATCCTGCAGTGCCGGAGTGTACAGAAATGGTATCAATGAGGATCCGGGCGAGGTTAGTGGGAAGACCTTCATGGCCCCTCGCCATATCCGTCTGGTAAACGCCATGGGCCCCAGGAGAGACGCATACGGGGGGGGGGCAAGGCATCCATCCATAACAGAGCAACAGGGTGAGTAGTGGCCTACCAAATTTTCTCCACTTCCATCCACTTACTTGACGTGACCAAGCTAGTCCAAGAGGGATTATGTCTTAGATGTGTGGCCACATAATATTTCCACATATCTGGGAAAGCTAACCCACCCATCCTCTTAGAGGCCAGCAACACCGACTGAGCAATTCGATGACGCTTATAGGCCCAAATAAAATTGTTCAGCCATTACTGAAATCACCGGATCACCATTCTAGGGATCAGCATGGGAGTATCTCTAACAAGTACAAAACTTTGGGGAGAATCGTCATCCTAGACTAGGTTCACACTTCCGTTGTTTTGCATCAGTCACAATCCGTCGCCTTGAGGAATTACGGTATCCTGCAAAATATTTTGCAGGAATCCTGTTTTTCCCCATAGACTTCTATTAGTGACGGATTGCGACTGATGATGCTGCGTTGCATTCGCTGCGTCGCGGTCAGTCGTTTTTTAACTGACCGCCGAGCGGGAGAAACGTTTTTTGAACAGCGCGATACGTAGGATTTTGCTGCGCATGCTCTCTCTGGCTCCCTGCCCCTGTAACCAGGATAAACATCGGGTAACCAAGCAATGCGCTTTGGTTAGTTACCCGATATTTACAGTGGTTACGGGTGCAGGGAGCCAGCGCTAAGCGGTGTATGCTGGTAACCAAGATAAATATCGGGTAACCAAGCAAAAAGTGCTTTGCTTTTAGTTACCCGATATTTATCCTGGATACAGTGTGCAAGGAGGCCGACACTTCACCACTCGGCTCCGCCCCCTCCCACACTCCGCATGTATACACACACACACACACACTCACTTGTCCCCAGCCCTGCAGTCCCCGCGGCACTGACGTCCTCAGCTCCACGGCCCCGCTCGGCTCCGCCCCCTCGCGCTCCGCCCCCTCCCGCACTCCGCATGTACACACGCATGTAGACACACACACACACACTCACTCACTTGTCCCCAGCCATGCAGACCACGGCACTGACGTCCTCAGCTTCGCCCCCCTAACTCCGCCCCCCGCACACAACGGAGTCCGACAATGAAATTCTTTTCTTTGTCATCCGTTGTCATCCGTTGTACAACGCATCAGTCACATGCGTCAAGCAACGCATGTGACTGATGCAAAACAACGGAAATGTGAACTTAGCCTTAATAGCAGCCATCCTCACAGGAATAAACATTAAGAAATCAAAGGGAAAAGCAAGGGAAGTAATACACCAACAAAAGGCCAAAAATTGGTTAATACCACAACCACACACAACAACAATAAACTGCTATAACCACCAGTACGTCTGGATCACAACACTTCACTAGACCAGTAAAGAGAAGCTATAGCTGGCATTAAAGGAAGCATCCAGCAAGCATATATACAGTGGGTATGGAAAGTATTCAGACCCTCTTAGATTTTTCACTCTGTTTCATTGCAGACATTTTGTAAATTCAAAAAAGTTTCATTTTTGTTCTTATTAATGTACACTCTGTACCCCATCTTGACAGAAAAAAAAATGTAGAAATTTTTGCAAATTTATTAAACAAGAAAAACTGAAATATCACATGGTCATAAGTATTCAGACCCTTTGCTCAGTATTGAGTAGACGCACCCTTTTAAGCTAATACAGCCATTTGTCTTCTTGGGAATGATGCAACAAGTTTTTCACACCTGGATTTGGGGATCTTCTGCCATTCTTTCTTGCAGATCCTCTCCAGTTCAGTCAGGTTGGATGGTGAACATTGGTGGACACCATTTTCAGGTCTCTGCAGAGATGCTCAATTGGGTTTAGGTCAGGGCTCTGGCTGGGCCAGTCAAGAATGGTCACAGAGTTGTTCTGAAGCCACTCCTTTGTTATTTTAGCTGTGTTCTTAGAGTCATTGTCTTGTTGGAAGGTGAACCTTCGGCCAAGTCTGAGGTCCAGAGCACTCCGGAAGAGGTGTTATTCCAGGATATCTCTGTACTTGGCCGCATTCATGCTTACTTCAATTGCAACTAGTTTTCCTGTCCCTGCAGCTCAAAAACACCCCCATAGCATGATGCTGCCACCACCATGTTTCACTGTTGGGATTGTATTGGGCAGGGGATGAGCAGTACCTGGTTTTCTCCACACATACCACTTAGAATTGTCACCAAAAAGTTCTATTTTCATCTCATCAGACCAGAGAATCTTATTTCTCATAGTCTGGGAGTCCTTCATGTGTTTTTTTTTTTGCAAACTCTATGTGGGCTTTCATATGTTTTGCACTGAGGAGAGACTTCTGTCGGACCACTCTGCAAGGGTCTGACTAGTGTAGGGCTGCAGTGATAGTTGACTTTGTAGAACTTTCTCCCATCTCCCTACTGCATCTCTGGAGCTCAGCCACAGTGATCTTAGGGTTCTTTTTTACGTCTCTCACGAAGGCTCTTCTCCTACGATTGCTCAGTTTGGCTGCACGGCCAGGTCTAGGAAGAGTTCTGGAGGTCCCAAACTTCTTCCATTTAAGGATTGTGGAGGCCATTGTGCTCTTAGGAACCTTGAGTTACTGCAGAAATTCTTTTTTTAACATTGGCCAGATCTGTGTCTTGCCACAATTATGTCTCTGAGCTCCTTGGTCAGTTCCTTTGATCTCATGATTCTCATTTGGTCTGACATGCACTGTGAGCTGTGAGGTCTTATATAGACAGGTGTGCGCCTTTCCAAATCAAGTCCTATCAGTTTAATTAAACACAGCTGGACTCCGATGAAGGAGCAGAACCATCTCAAGGAGGATCACAAGGAAATGGACAGCATGTGACTTAAATATGAGTGTCTGAGCAAAGGGTCTGAATACTTATGACCATGTGATATTTCAGTGTTTCTTGTTTAATAAATTTGCTAAATATTCTACATTTCGTTTTTTTTTCTTTCAAGATGGGGTGCAGAGTGTACATTAATGAGAAGAAAAATACACTTTTTTGAATTTATCAAATAGCTGCAATGATACAAAGTGTGAAACATTTAAAGGGGTCTGAATACTTTTCGTGCCCACTGTAAGAGGAGAGTGCATGTGACTGGCTCTCATAGCATGTGACCAGTCCAGCAGAGATTACCTTTTGCTAGCCTGCCCATGATCTGTGAGTCAACTCTCGAGTCTCCCTGCGCTGATCACAGACATCAGAGAAGTTAGCAGGCAGAGTGCAAGAATCTGTAGTCTCTACAGAGCCTGACGCCACCATGACAGTTGTCGATACCTGCAAAAACCTTCTTGTGACACCTATTGTGTACAACCATTTCTCAGTCCTTGATGAAGGCACTAGAAAAATAAAGATTAATGTTAGGTCTTAGATGAAATCAAGTGTTGAATCTGAGACTCCCATAATGCAGTTGCAGTTAGCTTAGTTGTATTTAGCCTCTGAATTTAATTGCTTTATGTTCCTTGCAAAACATGGGAAACAATAAGAAATGTGGAAGGAAAGAAATATATGTACAAAGAACATAACAAACAAATTGTCTTGTGACAATGATTTTATTTATTCGGATAAGACAATAATACAAAGTAAATGGACGATTGAGGAGAGAAACCTACAAAAGTGGGTTTAAATTATGGCAAACAAACCTCATACAACATCCAAAGAACTTCAGTCTGAGTCAAAGACATTGGGAGTGATATTTTCAACCAGTATCATACGCCAAACACTGAGCGAAATAGGACTCAGTAGGGTATAGCTAAGGAGGACCCCACTACTTTGCAACTTTGGCAAAAGTTACATAGACAAACCAAAATCCTGAGAAAATGTTCTATGGACAGATAAATCCAAACTAAGGCTCTCTGGCAATGCATTGCAGTGTTATTGTTACAGATGACCAAAAGAAGCTTATTAAGAAAAGTGCACCATACCTACAGGCAAACATGGTGGAGGATCCATAATGTTGTGGAGCTGTTTTGATGTCTCTATAACTCAAGGCATTGAAAGTGTTACAGGAGCAATGTTGTAACGCCTGCCTGGAACCTCAGACTGGCTGTAACGGACAGGTTAGAGGAAAGCCGCTCACAAAGCAGGACCCCGAGAACTCTCAAACCCTTTAACCTTTGTACAGGGATTTGAAATTACACAAGGCCCCGGAGATCACTACCTGTGATAGGCTGCAGTCCGATGAGAGTAAAGGCTGCTTTACACATAACGATATCGCTAGCGATGTCGCTAGCGATCACACAACCGCTCCGTCGTGCGTGCGTCAAGGGCACATCGCTGCTCGTGGCGAACAATATCGGAAGTACGCATCACACGCACATACCTTCCTAACGACGTCACTGTGGCCAGCAAAAAATCTCTTTTTTAAGGGGGTGGTTCGTGCGGCGTCACAGCGACGTCACACAGCGGGCCACCAATAGAAGCGGAGGGGCAGAGAGCAGCCGCATTAACGTCACTCCCGCCTCGTTGCCGGAGGACGCAGGAACGCTGTTGTTCGTCGTTCCCGGGGTGTCACACGTAGCGATGTGTGCTGCCTCAGGAACGACGTTCAACCTGCGTCCAGAACGAGCAACGATATTTGGAAAATGAACGACGTGTCAACAATCAACAATTTTGTGAGTATTTTGGATTGTTAGCAGTCGCTCGTAGGTGTCACACGCAATGACGTCGCTAACGAGGCCGGATGTGCGTCATGAATTCCGTGACCCCAGCGATATCTCGTTAGCAATGTCATTGCGTGTAACGGGGCCTTAAGAGTCAGGCAGGGTCAAACTAGGAAATGCAGAACAGGGACAAAATCGGCAGACAAGGACGTAATCAGAAAACCAGGCAGAAGTCAAACCCGATAGCGTGGTACTAAAACGGCAGGCAGGAGGGTAGTCAGAGAACAAGCAGAGGTCAAAACACAGGAATTAAGAACAGAGCGGGAACCAAGAAGCAGGAATTCAGAACTATCTCTGGCAGTAGGCAGCAGACAGGAGGGAGAATAAGAAGGTTGTGGTGTCTTCCCATTGGGTGTATCTGAATGGTGGTAACTTCAGCTGGAAGACACAAGCCACCTACAGACAGCCAGTGGTACTGCAGGTCCCAGGGAAACTCAGTTTAGTGGATGAGCGGAGCCACTGGCACCGACCCCTCTCCCATCACCAGCACTATCCACGGTGGGAACACGGCGGCGCCTGGTGACCAAAGCAGAAGTCCCAGGAGCGGACTCTGGTGGGGACGTGACAAATGTGATAGGTGGATAATCTTTGCAGATTGAAATGTGTAATAAAACCAAGGGCAAAGGAACTCGTTGGTGCTATAGAAATAAATAAAAGAGATCATAATAATATTAAATAATATATGGTTATTAGATAGATTACATATTTCTATGTATAATGCATGTATACATTTATATATATATATTTTATTTTTTTTAATATATTAGATCTTTTGAATTCTGCTGAAACTAGAATATCACAGAAGCTTGTGGCAAACATGTTTACATCAATAAGGAAAATAAATTTACTTGAAGGTATTGAGTCAATCACAGTGTATTTGAGCGCATTCTTAATTGCACCTAGTAGTAGCGGCGTTGGATTTCTCAAGGTGTTAATACCGAACTAGAAGTGAAGGAAACATGTCAAACAAACTTTTTGTAAATTATGCAGCAAGGTTGTTAAAAAATCTTTCCAATAATTGCAGTCATTAAATTCATCAGAGACAGGAGGAGCATCATATACCTTTTAAATGACAGAGCATAGAGGCAGGAGATTACACCAGGGTGGAATTAAAAATCACATATACCGTAACTACTGGGTACATATTATGCAGAAGGGTGTTTGATGTACAGTATATCATCTACCTCTTTGTATACTAGACATTTTATATATATATATATATATATATATATATATATATATATATATATATACAGTCATATGAAAGAGTTTGGGCACCCCTATTAATGGTAACCTTTTTTCTTTATAACAATTTGGGTTTTTGCAACAGCTATTTCAGTTTCATATATCTAATAACTGATGGACTCAGTAATATTTCTGGATTGAAATGAGGTTCATTGTACTAACAGAAAATGTGCAATCCGCATTTAAACAAAATTTGACCGATGCAAAAGGATGGGCACCCTTATCAATTTCTTGATTTGAACACTCCTAACTACTTTTTACTGACTTACTAAAGCACTAAATTGGTTTTGTAACCTCATTGAGCTTTGAACTTCATAGGCAGGTGTATCCAATCATGAGAAAAGGTATTTAAGGTGGCCACTTACAAGTAGTTCTCCTATTTGAATCTCCTATAAAGAGTGGCATCATGGGCTCCTCAAAACAACTCTCAAATGATCTGAAAACAAAGATTATTCAGCATAGTTGTTCAGGGGAAGGATACAAAAAGTTGTCTCAGAGATTTAAACTGTCAGTTTCCACTGTGAGGAACATAGTAAGGAAATAGAAGAACACAGGTACAGTTCTTGTTATGCCCAGAAGTGGCAGGCCAAGAAAAATATCAGAAAGGCAGAGACGAAGACTCCAAAGACCTGCAGCATCATCTTGCTGCAGATGGTGTCAATGTGCATCGGTCAACAATACAGCGCACTTTGCACAAGGAGAAGCTGTATGGGAGAGTGATTCGAAAGAAGCCGTTTCTGCAGGCACGCCACAAACAGAGTCGCCTGAGGTATGCAAAAGCACATTTGGACAAGCCAGTTACATTTTGGAAGAAGGTCCTGTGGACTGATGAAACAAAGATTGAGTTGTTTGGTCATACAAAAAGGCTTTATGCATGGAGGCAAAAAAACACGGCATTCCAAGAAAAGCACTTGCTACCCACAGTAAAATTTGGTGGAGGTTCCATCATGCTTTGGGGCTGTGTGGCCAATGCCGGCACCGGGAATCTTGTTAAAGTTGAGGGTCGCATGGATTCAACTCAGTATCAGCAGATTCTTGACAATAATACAAAATAATACAAAATATTAATGTCACTTTTATGTTGAGGTGCCTATACTTTTGCACCGGTCAAATTTTGTTTAAATGCGGATTGCACATTTTCTGTTAGTATAATAAACCTCATTTCAATCCAGAAACATTACTCAGTCCATCAGTTATTAGATATATGAAACTGAAATAGCTGTTGCAAAAACCCAAATTGTTATAAAGAAAAAAGGTTAACATTAATAGGGGTGCCCAAACTTTTTCATATGACTGTATGTTTGTGCTATATAAATACAGTCATGGCCAAAAGTGTTGGCACTAGGGATGATCGAATACTTCAACTATTCGGCTTCGCAAATGTTTTCCGAATAACTCGCCGCTATTCAACTATTCGAGAATATTCGATGCGCAATGGTAAGTCTCTGGGAAACCTGAATAACAACTATTCGGAACTATTCAGGCTTCCCATAGACTTACATTGCGCATCGAATAGCCAAATAGCGGTGAGGTATTCGGAAAATATTTGCGAAGCCGAATAATCGAGGTATTCAATCATCCCTAGTTGGCACCCTTGAAATTGTTTGAGAAAAGGAAGTATTTCTCCCAGAAAATTATCGTAATTACACATGTTTTGTTATATACATATTTATTTCCTTTATGTATATTGGAACAACACAGAAAAAAAGAGGAAAAAAAGGCAAATTGGACAAAATTTCTCACAAAGCCCCAAAAATGGGCCAGCCAAAATTGTTGACACCTTTTCAACATTGTGGGTAAACAACTTTGTTTCAAGCATGTGATGCTCATTCACACTCACCTGTGGCAAGTAACGGGTGCGGGCAATATGAAAATCATACCTGAAACCAGATAAAAAGGGGAGAATTTGACTCAATCTTTGCATTGTGTGTCTGGGTGTGCCACACTAAGTATGGAGAACAGAAAGAGGGGAAGAGAACTGTCTGAGGACTTGAGAACCAAAATTGTTGAAAACTATCAATAATCTCAGGGATACAAGTCCATCTCCACAGATCTTGATGTTCATTTGCTAACGGAGCAAAACAAATAAACATAATCAAAAGTTTGCAACCCATGACACTGTAGCTAATTTCACTGATCATGGACGGCAGAGAAAAATCGATGAAAGGTTACAATGCAGGATTGTCCGGAGGGTGGATAAGCATCTCCAATTAAGTTCCAAAGAAATTCAAGCTGTCCTGCAGGCTCAGGATGCACCAGTGCCAGTGTAAACTATCTGTCAATATTTGAATGAAATGAAACACTATGGCAGGAGACCCAGGAGGACCACACGGATGACACAGAGACATAAAAAACTAGACTGCAGTTTGCCCAAACATACATCAAGAAACCCCCCAGAAATGGATGGAAACAGAGCGCTGGAGAGTTCTGAAGTGGCAGCAATGACTCCAGATATAAATCCTATTGAACATCTGTCGAAAGATCTTAAAATTGCTGTTGGGAGAAGGCGCCGTCAAATATTAGAGACCTTGAGAAGTTTGCAAACGAAGAGTCCAAAATTCCATCTGAGTGGTGTAAGTAACTTGTTAATGGTTATAGGAAGCGATTGATTGCAATTATTTATTTCAAAGTGTGAGCAACCAAATATTAAGTTGAGGGTGCTAACAATTTTGTCTGGCCCATTTTTGGAAATTTGTGTGAAATGATGTTCAATTTGCCTTTTTTTCCCTCAGTTTTTTTTGTGTTGTTCTAATACACACAAAAGAAATAAAGATGTGTATAACAAAACATGTAATTGCAACAATTTTTGGGGAGAAATGATTCGTTTTCTGGAACAATTTCAAGGGTGCCAACACTTTCAGCAATGACTGTATGGAAGGAACTAAAGCTCAGCATTCATAAAAAGAGCCCACAAGACCTGCAGGATGTGACTAGTGTTTGTATGGAAGAATTGGACAAAATCACACTTGAAGAATGCATGTGACTAGTTTCTCCACACAGGAGGCATCTTGAAGCTTCATCACCAACAAAGGCTTTTGTACAAAATATTAAATACATTTCATTAAGCAGGTTCAATACTTTTTCCGTGTTGCATTTGTCATTATTACACATTGTATAGGATTTTACTTGTTGCATAATGATAGGAGAACGTACGTAGGATAAAATCATAATGTTCTTGTGTCTAAGTTAATAGCAGCACAAAAAAGGTGTTGTAATTAATTGATTTATGAATTAAAAGGTTAATTTATCACTGATGATAAAGGGGCTCATTAGTGTTGAGAATTATTTCCTAAACACTGGTCATTTCAGTAGTGGTATATGATGGTGATAGAGGGTCTAGGTTCTTGGGCCCCCAAGTTTATGACCTACTACAGTTGAGACAAATGAGACAAATACATACTTTGAGGACTGCCACTTGTTATAGGATCAGCAATCCTAAAGGCCCCGTTACACGCAATGACATCGCTAACGAGATGTCGTTGGGGTCACGGAATTCGTGAAGCACGTCCATTCTCGTTGCGTGTGACACGTACGAGCGACCACTAACGATCAAAAATACTCACCTTATCGTTGATCGTTGACACGTCGTTCATTTCCCAAATATCGTTGCTGTTGCAGGACGCAGGTTGTTCGTCGTTCCTGAGGCAGCACACATCGCTACGTGTGACACTCCGGGAACGACAAACAACAACGTACCTGCGTCCTGCCAGCATCGAGGTGGGTGTGTCGTTTATGCAGCTGGTCTCCGGCCCTCCGCTTCTATTGGCGGGCCGCTGTGTGACGTCGCTGTGATGGCGAACGAACCTCCCCCTTAAAAAAGAGGCTGTTCACCGCCCACAGCGATGTCGCTAGGAAGGTAAGTAGTCTGACGGGTAACAGCGGTATTGTGCGCCACGGGCAGTGATTTGCCCGTGATGCACAAATGACAGGGGTGGGTGCTTTCACGAGCGAGATCGCTAGCGATGTCGCTGCGTGTAAAGCAGCCTTTAAACTCTGAGAAGTCTCATGGGGTTCAACACTTTTAGCACACTCTTGGAGATGTTCCTACTCTAGCTGTAGGTTACAATTTAACCTAAATCCTAATGGGAATTAGCAAGGCATCTGGCCTATATGATAGGGCAGTGTCACCATGAACAGCTATTCTGTCTGGTGTCCTAATCTCAGATCCATGTAGCGAGCACTCTTTTCCAACTAATCTGGGGTCTTCCTCCATGTGTAGGCATGGCATGTCAGTGTTAGTTTAAGTTCAGATCAAAGGTAGAAAACTGGCAGCAACCTAGTGGGTTGTAAATGCTCCCTGCCCCAGCACATGGTTAAAGATGTGGAACCCTCTGATTATAGCAGCTACTCTACTTCGGGCTTCACATATAAGAAGGTCCTGTAGCTATTTGATGTAGATTCCCTTACTGCTTTCGACAAACTCTTCATTGGGCAGCACCTACTCCACCTGAAGGACTTCAAACCAGTCGTACTCAGACTTTGGCACATACATGATATCCGAGGCCTCTGGAGGAACAACTGATGCATCAGATTCTTGTGAGAGAGCCATCAGTGAATGCTCCAGCTACCGGGAATAGGAAACGGAAGGGACTGAAAGGAGTAAACACATCTGGGGTGCAGGACTTCATGAAGTCTTTTGTGATTCAGGGTCTATTGAATAGAGGGACCTCCTGGAGTGAGTAAATTACTACACATTTACCTGCTTGAAAGAAGGAAATGCCTTTAGGGTGCAAAAGAGGACTCTACTTGACAAGCCGAGGTTCTTGGAGTGACACAGTGACTCATTGTCAGGCTACCAGCAGGGGGAGCTGGAGTCCTGCTGGGAAAGACACTACATGGAGCTGAATGAGCAAGGAGGGAAACTCCCAGTGTGTGCTAATGCAGTGTCTCCCAGCATCAGCCGGACAGCTGAAGCTGTGGAGCATGCGGGGAATGGTCAGATGGGTCCGGGTCATACACAGTACGGGCAGCAGGAAGACCGGAGGAACTAGCAGTGGAGAAGTCGAGATCAGGCCGAGGTCGGTACCAGAGGAAACAACCGAGTGGGGAGGTAGGAGAGGGGGAAACAACTGGGGCTACTGTGGGAAGGAAGGAGGTGGGATAGAGGAGTGGCAGAACGACTAGGGGACAGAACACAGACAGAGGCTTAGGGCACAGAGAGGGAACGGATCAGGATCACACTTACAGAGACCAGCACTCACAGGCAAAGCAGCGCTAAGCTTATAGCCGGCGCTGGTTCACTGGAAATGTCAGCTTTCAAGGCATCCAGGCTCCGGAAGTGACGCTCGAGAGAAGGCTCCACCCCCTAGCCATGTGGACGGGGAGGAGAACCATGACACTCATTCTTTAAAGCAGTAGGAGCTATTTGAAGGGGTTTTCCCATGAACAAAGTTCATTTTAATCAATATATCTTGGAATAATAATAATTTTCACAATTGGATGTGTTTAAAAAATGTTCCTGTGTCGAGATAATCTTATATATGTGGCCCTGCTATGTACTGTGGCCATCTAGGCCAAAAACATCCGTGTCTGGGCAAAATGCCACTATTTGGGCTACAAACCTCCATGTCTGGGCAGCTAGGCTCCTGCTACAATGGTTATGAACACAGCCAGGTCTTAGGGCGGAGTGCTCAGTCAGAAAGACACTCACTACAAATATCCAAAAAACTGACCCGCACATCCAACAAATGTGAACAGGTGCTAGCCGAAAAAACTAGCAGGAGCCTAGCTGCCCATACATGTACATGAAGGTTTGTAGTCCAAATAGTGGCATTTTGCCCAGACACGGATGTTTTTGGCCTAGATGGTGGCATTTAGGTTGGGTTCCCGGATTGCAGAGATGTGCCTTGCCATTGGTTTCCGAGCTTACATGCATTGGCCAATACACAAACTAAATATCTCTCTTTTTCAGTAATGCAGTGCCATATTTTCCCTTGTACATGTTTTTTTGACTAGCACCTGTTCACATTTGTTGGATGTGCGGGTCAGTTTTTTTGATATTTGTGGTCAATATAAAGGACTGGCACATGACTTATTCCTTCCAAAGACAATACTAAGGACCAGGGGACACTCACTGCGGGTGGAAGAAAGGCGATTCCTACAGCAAAATAGGAAATGGTTCTTTACAGTTAGAGCAGTCAGACTGTGGAATGCCGACCACAAGAGGTAGTAATAACCGACACTATATCAACTTTTAAAAAAGGGCCAGATGATTTCCTCAGTACACACAACATTGTTGGTTATAAATGATTTAATGACAACATACAGTATATAATTGGTGTAGGAAGGTTAAACTAGATGGACCTAGATCTTTTTTCAACCTATGTAAGTATGTAAGGTAGGTTGGCATTCACAAGAACGTGTTCAAAATTAACTTTATCATCCCCATCGATCAGCTGTTCTCGGTCCCGGCATCAGGCAGCCAGTAGTACTCAGTTCTGGAGCTACTCTGTCTTCTGATGGTGGCCTTGGCCAGGTACTGCACATCCGCCTCAATCACCCGATCTGAATGGGAGGTGGATGTGCAGTAACCGGCTGCTGCCGCTATCTGGAACTGAGCATTTCCGGCTGCCTGCTGCCACCACTGTGACCAAGAACAGCTGGACGGCGGGGGTGCGGGGTGTCGGACCCCAGCTGACCAGACATTAGATGACCTATCCTAAGGAGAGGCTACTTTTGTAGGGGACAACCACTTGATGTGTAAACTCTACTGAGAAGTCAGTTATTTTCTCACATAACTTACCTTACAAAACTGAACCCCCAATAAGATTTTGAAAAATTAAGAACTGCAGTCTTGTAGCGCTGGGGTTCTGGGTTCAAATACCACCAAGGACAACATCTGCAAGGAGTTTTTTATGTTTTCCCTGTGTTTCTGTGGATTTTCTTCAGGTACTTCAGGTTGGATGGTGAACGTTGGTGGACAGCTATTTTTAGGTCTCTGCAGAGATGCTCAATTAAGTTTAGGTCAGGGCTCTGGCTGGGCCAGTCAAGAATGGTCACAGAGTTGTTCTGAAGCCACTCCTTTGTTATTTTAGCTGTGTGCTTAGGGTCATTGTCTTGTTGGAAGGTGAACCTTCGGCCATATCTGAGGTCCAGAACACTCTGGAAGAGGTTTTCTTCCAGGATATCTCTGTACTTGGCCGCATTCATCTTTCCTTCAATTGCAACCAGTTGTCCTGTCCCTGCAGCTGAAAAATACCCCCATAGCATGATGCTGCCACCACCATGTTTCACTGTTGGGATTGTATTGGGCAGGTGATGAGCAGTGCCTGGTTTTCTCCACACATACCACTTAGAATTATCACCAAAAAGTTCTATCTTCATCTCATCAGACCAGAGAATCTGATTTCTTGTAGTCTAGGAGTCCTTCATGTGTTTTTTTGCAAACTCTATGCGGGCTTTCATATGTCTTACATTAAGGAGAGATTTCCTTCTGGCCACTCTGCCATAAAAACCCATCTGGTGGAGGGCTGCAGTTGACTTTGTGGAACTTTCTCCCATCTCCCTACTGCATTTCTGGAGCTCAGCCGCAGTGATCTTGGGGTTCTTCTTTACCTCTCTCACCAAGGCTCTTCTCCCACGATTGCTCAGTTTGGCTGGACGGCCAGGTCTAGGAAGAGTTCTGGTGGACCCAAACGTCTTACATTTAAGGATTATGGAGGCCATTGTGCTCTTAGGAACCTTGAGTACTGCGTCTTGGACAGTTCCTTTGATCTCATGATTAATTAAACACAGCTGGACTCCAGTGAAGAGGTAGAACCATCTCAAGGATCACAAGGAAATGGACAGCATGTGACTTAAATATGAGTGTCTAAGCAAAGGGTCTGAATACTTATGACCATGTGATATTTCAGTTTTTCTTGTTTAATAAATCTACAAAAATGTCTGCATTTTTCTTTTTTTTTTCTGTCAATATTGGGTGCAGACTGTACATTAATGAGAAAAAAAACTTTTTTGAATTCACCAAATAGCTGCAATAAAACAAAAAGTGAAAAATTTAAAGGGGTCTGAATACTTTTCGTACCCACTGTATGTAAAGTGCTGTCAAATATGTTGGTGCTATATAAAAATAAAGATTATATAAAGTAATTCTTGTGTATATCACTCAATGCTGCTGATATCAAGGGGGTTTAATTTGGCTAGAGGGGGTATGAAATGGCATAGGCCATAATATTCCTGGGGTGTAATCAATCCTAGGCCACTTTAACCCCGCGTATACGGACTCAGAGCATATTTTGGCCTGTTACACGGGTACAAAGTTTGGGTTCTGAAATGTAAGACCTTCCATTCATGGGCTGACTCCAAAAGGTTCTTAAGCTATCCCATACTGATATCTAGTGAGGGCAGGGCATAGGGCTATTAGTTTATTTCTAAGAGATAACTAAATAAAAGGGTCTACCAGAGAAATGGGACAAGCAGTGGCTTCTATTTCAACCCACAGCTTATCTGG
Organism: Anomaloglossus baeobatrachus; assembly: GCF_048569485.1. Taxonomy (NCBI): domain Eukaryota; kingdom Metazoa; phylum Chordata; class Amphibia; order Anura; family Aromobatidae; genus Anomaloglossus; species Anomaloglossus baeobatrachus. The sequence continues at coordinate 61,745,050 of NC_134359.1, forward strand.
CAACTTGAAATTAATTGATTATTTGTGACTTTCTCAAATCACCGTGTATTAATATGATAAAATTATTAAAACAGTTTGATGTTCTCTGTCCTATAAGTGGGAAATATTGTAAAGGTACAATACATAATAAAAAAAAAATCACAATATTTGTATTTTTTATAATTTTTTAATGTCATTTTTAACATTTATTAGTTTAACAATAATCTGTCTCTAATGGTGGCTTTACACGCTGCGACATCGCTAAAGCGATCTCGTTGGGGTCACGGAATTTGTGACGCACATCCGGCCGCGTTAGCGATATCGTTGCGTGTGACACCTTATTGCCCCTTTTACATCCTTATTAAGCCACATTGGTTTTCTCCTGTTCCTAGCCCTTTTATTTCTAGCCATACCATACAGAAATAAAAGGGCTAGGAACAGGAGAAAACCAATGTGGCTTAATAAGGATGTAAAAGGGGCAATGAATAATAAGAAAAAGGCATTTAAAAAGCTAAAACAAGAAGGCAGCGAGGAAGCATTAAAAATATATAGAGAAAAAAATAAAATGTGTAAAAAACAAATATATTTAATATTTAGCAAAAGTAGAAACTGAGAGACTCATTGCTAAGGAAAGCAAAACAAATCCCAAACTATTCTTTAATTATATAAACAGAAAAAAGATTAAAATTGATGGTGTTGGCCCTTTAAAGAATAATGAGGGTAAAATCATAGAAAGCGATGTGGGAAAAGCAAATGTTTTAAATACTTTTTTCTCAACTGTGTTCACACAGGAAAAGCATATGCCAGGGGAAATGCAGAGTGATCATGTAAATGCCCCATTAAGTATGACCTGCCTAACCCAGGAAGAAGTGCAGAACCGACTTAGTAACATTAAAATTGACAAATCACCAGGCCCTGATGGCATTCACCCTCGGGTATTAAGGGAGTTAAGTAATGTGATAGACAGGCCTCTATTCCTTTTATTTAAAGACTCTATAGAAACTGGGTCTGTTCCACTGGATTGGCGGCTAGCAAATGTGGTACCAATATTCAAAAAAGGGTGCAAAAGGGAACCTGGAAACTATAGGCCGGTAAGCTTAACATCTGTTGTGGGTAAAATGTTTGAAGGATTTTTAAGGGATACTATTATGGAATGTCTCAATGTTAATAACTGTTTAACTCCATATCAACATGGATTTATGAAGGATCGCTCCTGTCAAACTAACCTGATCAGCTTCTATGAGGATGTAAGCTCTCACATGGACCGAGGAGAATCATTGGATGTCATTTATCTCGACTTCGGTAAAGCATTTGACACTGTCCCACATAAAAGACTGCTAAGTAAAATGAGAAAGCTTGGGCTCGGGGAAAATGTGTGTAGATGGGTAGGTAGCTGGCTTAGTGGTAGAAAACAAAGAGTGGTTATTAATGGTGCATACTCAGATTGGGCCAGGGTTACTAGTGGGGTGCCACAGGGGTCTGTATTGGGCCCCCTACTATTTAATATATTTATTAATGATCTGGTGGATGGTTTACAGAGTAAAATATCAGTATTTGCAGATGATACAAAACTATGTAAGGTAGTTAACACAAAGGAGGACAGTTTGCAACTACAGATGGACTTGAGTAAATTGGAGAATTGGGCTGAAAAATGGCAAATGAGGTTTAACACAGATAAGTGTAAGGTTATGCACATGGGAAGGAGAAACAGATGCTACGATTACTTACTAAATGGGAAACTGCTGGGGAAATCAGACATGGAAAAAGACTTAGGCATCTTAGTGAATAAGAATCTAAATTGGAGTGCCCAGTGTCAGGCAGCAGCCACCAAAGCAAATAGGGTGATGGGATGCATTAGAAGAGGTCTGGGGGCACGAGATGAAAACATCATTCTCCCTCTGTACAAATCACTAGTCAGACCACACTTGGAGTATTGTGTGCAATTTTGGGCGCCGGTGCTGAAGAAAGACATTACTGAACTTGAAAGGGTTCAGAGGCGGGCTACTAAAATAATAAATGGAATGGGTGCATTACAATACACGGAAAGGTTATCAAAATTAGGTCTATTTACTCTAGAAAAGAGAAGACTTAGGGGAGACCTAATAAATATGTACAAATATATCAGAGGGCCATATAGAGATCTCTCCCATGATCTGTTTGTACCAAGGACTATGACAAGAACAAGGGAGCATTCTTTTCGATTGGAGGAAAGAAAATTCCTACATCAGCATAGAAGAGGGTTCTTCACGGTAAGAGCAGTGAGGCTCTGGAACTCTCTTCCTGAGGAAGTGGTGATGGCCAACTCACTGAATGAATTTAAGAGAGGAATGGATGCATTTCTTGTTAGCAAAAGTATAGAAGGTTATAAATAGCATAATCTTACAGGTAGATAGAAGAGCGACCAAGATTATTAGAGGAATGGGTGGGCTGCAATACCAAGACAGGTTATTAAACTTGGGGTTAGTTAGTTAGGAAAAACAAAGGCTTAGGGGGATCTAATCACAATGTATAAATATATGAGGGGACAGTACAGAGACCTTTCCAAAGATCTCTTTACACCTAGGCCTGCGACTGGAACACGGGGGCATCCGCTACGTCTTGAGGAAAGAATGTTTAATCATAATCACAGATGAGGACTCTTTACTGTACGAGCAGTGAGACTATGGAGCTCTCTGCCGTATGATGTTGTATTGAGGGATTCACAAGTAAAATTTAAGCAGAGCCTGATCGCATTAATTGAAAAATATAATATTACCAGTTATGTATATTGGATTTTATGACAGGGTGTTGATCCAGGGAACTAGTCTGATTGCCGTATGTGGAGTCAGGAAGGAATTTTTTTCCCCATTGGAGCTTATTTGACACATTGGGGTTTTTTTGCCTTCCTCTGGATCAACATGTTAGGCTACGGGTTGAACTAGATGGACTTAGAGTCTCCCTTCAACCTTAAAAACTATGAAACTATGAAACTATGAAACTATGAAATCGTTGCAAAAACGTTCAAAATCGCTATTCGGTGACATGCCCCCCTATTCCCAATTATCGTTGCTGCTGCAGTTACGATGTTGTTCGTCATTCCTGCGGCAGCACACATTGCTACGTGTGACACCGCAGGAACGAGGAAACTCACCTTACCTGCATCCCGCCAGCAATGAGGAAGGAAGGAGGTGGGCGGGATGTTACGTCCCGCTCATCTCCGCCCCTCCGCTTTGATTCGGCGGCCGCTTAGTGACGTCGCTGTGATGCTGAACGAATTGCCCCCTTAGAAAGGAGGCGGTTCGCCGGTCACAGCGACGTTGCTAGGCAGGTAAGTAGTGTGACGGCTCGATATGCCCGAGACGAGCAAACGATGGGGCGGGTACGCATGCTAGCGATATCGGTAATGATATCGCAGCGTGTAAAGCGGCCTTAACATACACTACAGACCAAAAGTTTGGACACACCTCCTCATTCAAAGAGTTTTCTTTATTTTCATGACTCTAAAAATTGTAGATTCACATTGAAGGCATCAAAACTATGAAGGTATCAAAACATGTGGAATGAAATACTTAAAAAAGTGTGAAACAACTGAAAATATGTCTTATATTCTAGGTTCTTCAAAGTAGCCACCTTTGGTTTCATTACTACTTTGCACACTCTTGGCATTCTCTTGATGAGCTTCAAGAGGTAGTCACCGGAAATGGTTTTCCAACAGTCTTGAAGGAGTTCCCAGAGATGCTTAGCACTTGTTGGCCCTTTTGCCTTCACTCTGCGGTCCAGCTCACCCCAAACCATCTCGATTGGGTTCGGGTCTGGTGACTGTGGAGACAAGGTCATCTGGCGTAGCACTCCATCACTCTCCTTCTTAGTCAAATAGCCCTTACACAGCCTGGAGGTGTCATTGTCATTGGGGTCATTGTCCTGCTGAAAAATAAATGATGGTCCAACTAAACGCAAACCGGATGGAATAGCACGCCGCTGCAAGATGCTGTGGTAGCCATGCTGGTTCTGTATGCCTTCAATTTTGAATAAATCCCCAACAGTGTCACCAGCAAAGCCCCCCCACACCATCACACCTCCTCCTCCATGCTTCACGGTGGGAACCAGCCATGTAGAGTCCATCCGGTCACCTTTTCTACAAAGACACGGTGGTTGGATCCAAAGATCAAATTTGGACTCATCAGACCAAAGCACAGATTTCCACTGGACTAATGTCCATTCCTTGTGTTCTTTAGCCCAAACAAGTCTCTGCTGCTTGTTGCCTGTCCTTAGCAGTGGTTTCCAAGCAGCTATTTTACCACGAAGGCTGCTGCACAAAGTCTCCTCTTAATAGTTGTTCTAGAGATGAGGAGACTTTTGGTCTGTACTGTATATCTTTATATCTATCAATTATCAGTCTATCACTCTGAACGTAGGGTCCCGCAGTCTGGCAGCTACATACGACTGAAGAATATGCCGAGTATAAAAATTTGAGGAAACACTGAGGTTTTATCAGCAAACATTCATTCACATTCGTCCATGCTGGTGGGATACAGTTGTCGTAGAAGATGATCTTCAGTACATGGGCCACCATTAAACAGTGTAACAGAGCGGTGGTGTTTAGCGCCATACACTGTTTACACCTGGCCTTTGTCGGCCATCAATATCAAAGTGGTGGAAAACTCCTTTAAGTGTTTAAGTGAAATCTGGCAGCAGTTTTTTTGCTATGTAATCTGAGGACAGCATGAGGTAGAGATTAAACCAATGAATTCAGTGATGTGTCCCTTATTAGGCTGTATGCTGATGTTGTTGACTTATAATGAAGATTTTTATCCCCAATAGATTATTTTACTGCCTGGACTAGGTCTCAAACACCTGGCAGTCCGACCATTCCCCCTCTGCCGATAAGCAGCTCACTGTCAATATACAACATACACAGATGGCTGTGGTGTGGGCGGGGTTAGCTTTGTAATCTCTACTACTGTTATGGGTGTGTCACGGGTGACTGACAGTCATGTGGTTTCTGACTATAGAGGGTCACAGCTTTTGGCTGTGCAAAAAAATGCTTCCTGACTTTCTATTGTTCCTGTTGTCAGTATTCATTGTATTAGATAGCTTTCCTGCTGGATTTTCATTTCTCCCCATTTTTGGACCCAGCAGGAGCTCACCTTCCATCCAGCTCCTGATCATCAGTATTCTTTTGGTGCTTTAATACTCCCTTCTTCCCTGGACTGGTGCTTGTGATACTATTCAGTTCATTCTAGCTCTGGCTGCAAGGAGGTGGCTTGCTCTCATCTGTATTATCATTGCTGAAGCTTTGCTGAACTCCTGCCTGAGTCATCTGTGAATAAGTAGTTCATGCCTTTTCCCCCTGTGTGTCCTTCTTGTGTCTTCCTTTAACGTTTAGTGGGGTTGACGAAGAGCTCAACCCACCTGTTCCCTATTTAGTATCCAGCACTAAGGATACCTAGGGTCAGGTATCCGGCTCGGCGCATAGGTGTGGAACCTACCTAGGGTTGTGAGGAACCCCAGAGACAAGCAGTAGGTCTGGTCACCATCTCCCCCTTCCATAGATGCAGGGGTCTCTTTTCCTTACCTTTCGACGCTCACTTGGTACTTGCCCGTATCTAGCATGACAACAACATGTTACATCTAACAACTTTGATTGTGTCACAACTGCTGCACTCAGTAAGTCATAGGTCATTGGATTCAGGGTCTCTTTTCCTAGATTAAGCTGCTCTCAGATGAGGTAGCAAACACCTGGTGGCAAATTCCCTTTAAATACTTATCACGATCATCTACTTTCTCTGTCTGTCCCTCATATCTCTCTGAGTTTCTATAAAATATGGATAAAACAGAGATACTTGATATTAACATCTATTAAAATTATTATTATATATCTTATAATATATACAGTATATATATATATAGATATATATATATCTATATATATAATTGCCTTATTCTGTCTGTCTGTCTGTCTGTCTTGCTCCAAAATTGTGTCCTTACGGTGACACAAAGCTGATTGGCCGCTGGGCTCGCCATGGCCCCGCCCCCCCGCACGGATTGGCCGCTCACCCAGGCTGCGCCCCACACAGATTGGCCGGCCGCTCGCCCAGGCTCCGCCCCCCCACAGATTGGCCTCTCGCCCCGGCACCCTGCAGGCATTGGCAACTCGGCCACGCCCCGCCCCCCTCACGCAATGCACGCTAGCTCTGGCCCCCCCGCATTCCCCGAACGGACACGGTCACGGAGCCACGGCTCCCAGGTGAGTACTGTACCCCCGGGAGCCCACATCAGCGTACGCCGCCAAACCAGCCGACACATACCCTCGCATTGCTGGGACTGGCCGGCGTATGCTGGTGTGGGCTCCCGTGCGAGCGGGGGACGAGATACGCTGGTAACCATGCTAGCATAGTTACCAGCGCATCAAGGTCCTGCAGCGGCGGAACATACACACACGCACGCACATAACTGCACACACACACACACAAACACACACACACATCAGATCACACTCACTCTCACACACACCTCACACACACATCACATCGCATCCACACACTCACAACATCCTGGGATATCGCTTGCTTCTCGGCGGCGATACTGTGCTGTGAGCTTCCAGGACCTGCCGGAGGATCACATGGCCAGAAGCATGTGGTATCTCCGGATGTTGTGAGTGTGAGCGCGTATGTGCAATATCGTCAATGTGTGTGTGCGTGAGTGTATGCGATCGGGTGTGTGTGAGTGTATGCGATCGGGTGTGTGTGAGTGTATGCGATCGGGTGTGTGTGTGTGTGTGTGAGTGTATGCGATCGGATCTGTGAGTGTCGGCAGAGGAGCACGGCGTGCTGGAGGAGGCTGGGAGGAGAGAGGCTGATCCTGTTGAAGGCTGGGATGGGGAGGCTGAGAGAAGAGAGGCTAATGCTGGGGAAGCCTGAGGCTGGGGTAGGCTGGGAGGAGAGAGGCTGATGCTGGGGACCGAAAAGGCTGATGCTGGGAGGAGAGAGGCTGATGCTGGGGGAGGCTGAGGCTGGGAGGAGAGAGGCTGATGCTGGGAGGAGAGAGGCTGATGCTGGGGGAGGCTGAGGCTGGGGTAGGCTGGGAGGAGAGAGGCTGATGCTGGGAAGAGAGAGGCTGATGCTGGGAGGAGAGAGGCTGATGCTGGGGGAGTCTGATGCTGGGGGAGGCTGAGGCTGGGGTAGGCTGGGAGGAGAGAGGCTGATGCTGGGGACAGAAAAGGCTGATGCTGGGAGGAGAGAGGCTGATGCTGGGAGGAGAGAGGCTGATGCTGGGGGAGGCTGAGGCTGGGGTAGGCTGGGAGGAGAGAGGCTGATGCTGGGAGGAGAGAGGCTGATGCTGGGGACAGAAAAGGCTGATGCTGGGAGGAGAGAGGCTAATGCTGGGATGAGAGAGGCTGATGCTGGGGACAGAGAGGCTGATGCTGGGGACAGAGAGGCTGATGCTGCGGGTAGAGAGGCTGATGCTGGGAGGAGAGAGGCTGATGCTGCGGGCAGAGAGGCTGATGCTGCGGGTAGAGAGGCTGATGCTGGTGCAGCATGGGGGATGGAGCACGATGGGGGGTGCGCAGCATGGCGGAAGGAGCACGTTTGGGAGTGCGCAGCATGGCGGATGGAGCACGTTTGGGAGTGCGCAGCATGGTGGATGGAGCACGTTTGGGAGTGCGCAGCATGCCGGATGGAGAACGTTTGGGAGTGCGCAGCATGGCGGATGGACCACGTTTGGGAGTGCGCAGCATGGCGGATGGACCACGTTTGGGAGTGCGCAGCATGGCGGATGGAGCACGTTTGGGAGTGCGCAGCATGGCGGATGGAGCACGTTTGGGAGTGCGCAGCATGGGGGATGCAGCACGATGGGGAGTGCGGAGTATGGCGGATGGAGCACGTTTGGGAGTGCGCAGCATGGCGGATGGACCACGTTTGGGAGTGCGCAGCATGGCGGATGGAGCACGTTTGGGAGTGCGCAGCATGGGAGATGGAGCACGATGGGGGGTGCGCAGCATAGGGGATGGAGCACGATGGGGAGTGCGCTGCATGGGGGATGGAGCACGATGGGGAGTGCGCAGCATGGCGGATGGAGCACGTTTGGGAGTGCGCAGCATGGCGGATGGAGCACGTTTGGGAGTGCGCAGCATGGGGGATGCAGCACGATGGGGAGTGCGGAGTATGGCGGATGGAGCACGTTTGGGAGTGCACAGCATGGCGGATGGACCACGTTTGGGAGTGCGCAGCATGGCGGATGGAGCACGTTTGGGAGTGCGCAGCATGGGAGATGGAGCACGATGGGGGTGCGCAGCATGGGGGATGGAGCACGATGGGGAGTGCGGAGTATGGCGGATGGAGCACGTTTGGGAGTGCGCAGCATGGCGGATGAAGCACGTTTGGGAGTGCGCAGCATGGTGAATGGAGCACGTTTGGGAGTGCGCAGCATGGGAGATGGAGCACGATGGGGGGTGCGCAGCATAGGGGATGGAGCACGATGGGGAGTGCGCTGCATGGGGGATGGAGCACGATGGGGAGTGCGCTGCATGGGGGATGGAGCACGATGGGAAGTGCACACCTCCCCCCAACACACACACGCGCGCGCACTGCACAGCACACCACACACACACACTGGGAACCACAAACAACTGCCCTACACAGACACCCACACACACAGACAACGCTGCACACACACAACACCCAACACACAAACACCGCGGCACACACAAATTATACGCACATACCGCACAACACACACATTGCACAAAACATACCTCCCCCCAAAACACACCACACACACAATCCGCGCAACACACACACACACAACGCTACAGACACACAGCGCTCCACAAACAACGCAACACACATACAACACCGCTCTCACCCCCCGCCACACCCAGACAACACCCAGAACATGTACAGCGCCCTACACAAACACTTGGTAAGTACACACAACAACATCTATATATATATATATATATAACAAAAATCATACATGAACTACACAATACGTAAATTCTAGAATACCCGATGCGTAGAATCGGGCCACCTTCTAGTCTATATATATATAGACTAGAAGGTGGCCCGATTCTAAGGTATCAGGTAGTCTAGAATGTGTATGTAGGTTAGCAGATTGAATAATAAGGTAATGAATGGACTGGATGGGTTCGGTATAATTTAGTATTCTTATAATTGTTTATTGGTTTTAAAATGACAAACAACAGAAGGAACAGTTTTAATAGATGAGTCTAATGTTTAATGATGTCCATGGCTTGTAATGAAAGAAGGCCATGAACAGTGTAAAGTTAAGTAAAAGTATTTTTGCACACCACATTTTGTGTGAAGACCTTTTCACTATCTGTAAGTAACTTGTAAAGGGGGGTCAACAACTTGCACTTTGACATTGGATCTCATTGTCACAATAAAACATTATATACAAAATGGCTGTTGTCACAATTGATGAAAATTTTAATATAATTTTTGCCAGTTGTATGTGAAGAAAGGAGTCGGTGGCAGACAGCGTGAGCAGCGATGGCGGAGCTGGGCGGGGGCCATGTGCGTGGGGGGGCAGAGCCAAGCGGGGCCATGTGTGCGGGGGTGGAGCCGAGCGGGGCCATGGCGCTGAGGACGTCAGTGCTGGAGACTGCATGGCTGGGAACAGGTGACTATTCATGTGTGTGTGTTCAGTGTATACATGCGGAGGGCGGAGTGCGGGGGGAGGTGGAGCTGAGTGGTGGGGTAATGTGTGCGGGGCGGCAGAGGCGAGCGGTGGGTATGTGTCGGCTGGTTGCCGGTGTGGGCTCCCGGGGGTGCAGCTCTCACCGGGGAGTCGGGGCTCCATGTGGGTGCAGGGAAAAGTGTCCGGCGTCGTCCTGTCGGCCTGTAGTTTGGGCTGTTCAGTTAGCTGAGCCGTTGGTCGTAGGCTCTTTAGCGCGCGCGGTGTGGCGACGGTTGTCACTGTAATGACGTCATTTTAGAGCAAGACAGACAGACAGACAGAATTATTATTTTTTATTATTATTATTTATTTATAGAGCACCATTGATCCCATGGTGCGGTACATGAGAAGGGGGTTACATACAGACTACATATACAAGTTACAATAGACAGACTAGTACAGAGGGAAGAGGGCCCTGCCCTTGTGGGCTTACATTCTATAGGATTTTGGGGAGGAGACAGTAGGTGGGGTGTAGGTTGGGCGGCAGCTCCGCACGGTGGTGGGGCGGCAGCTCCGCACGGTGGTGGGGCGGCAGCTCCGCACGGTGGTGGGGCGGCAACTCCGCATGGTGGTGGGGCAGCAGCTGTGGTGGTGGTGGTGAAGCAGTGAGGTCATTGAAGGTTATAGGCATTTCTGAACACATGAGTTTTCAAGTTCTGTTTGAAGTTTGCAAGTGTAGCAGATAGTCTGACATGTTGAGGCAGCGAGTTTCAGGAGACTGGGGATGCTCGGGAGAAGTCTTTGAGTCGATTGCGTGAGGAGCGAATGAGAGAGGAGGAGAGAAGGAGATCTTGGGAGGATCGGAGATTGCGTTTTGGAGAGTAGTGAGAAATTAGTTCAGAGATATACGGAGGAGATAGATTATGGATGGCTTTTTAGATCAGTGTTAGTAGTTTGAATTGGATACGGTGGAGGATTGGGAGCCAATGTAGGGATTTGCAGAGAGGAGAAGCGGGGTGGTAGTGAGGAGAGAGGTGGATCATTCGGGCAGCAGAATTAAGGATGTACTGGAGAGGGGCGAGAGTGTTACCAGGGAGACCACAGAGGAGGATGTTGCAGTAGTCGAGGCGGGAGATTATGAGGGCATGCACTAGCATTTTTGTAGAGTGGGAATTGAGGAAAGGGCGGATTCTGGAAATATTTTTGAGTTGAAGACGGCAGGAGGTGGTGAGGGATTGAATGTGTGGTGTGAAAGAATAAGGCAATTATATATATAGATATTACTGCAATTCTCATGTTACAGATAGTCCCCAGTGCCTGAATGTCTCTACAGCAAATATTTCTTGACTAATTGAAAATCGTGTTCAGTGTTATAAATTTTGACTGTGAACAGGCAGGAGCCCCCTGTGTCCTCTACTGCCTCATTCGGGATTCATGTCTTATCAAATATCTACAGTCAAAAAATCAAGTCTAGTAGTTTGTCTTATTGTTACCCAGGCTTGTCATCTCACCCTCCGTGCAGTAGAAGGAGTTCTAGCATTTCCTTCGGAAGTTGATACCTCACTTTGCAAATCGGATAATGGGTTACACCGTGTTCCTAGGACATTAGTTGAGGGTAGTAGGGGACGAGGTATGAGGCATGGAGGGTAGGATAGCTCCAGGCAGTAAGGAAGGTTTTGGGAATTGTAGTATTATGAACTGTTAGAGAAGTATTTTGCCAGCACCAGATCAGAAAGTGACCAATCTCAGCAGGCGAGCATTGAGACAACAGTGAACATCAACGTTTTACAAAAAGCCAAAAATGACTGATACATGATACTAACAACTACTGACTTTTCATCTAACTTCACGTATTTCATGTTGGTTTTTATTTATCAGAAAACCCCTAGAACTGTTCTTCATCTTGCAAAAGAAAAAAAAAGTTGCAGAGAATGGTGACTGGAAAGTGAATACTGGGTTTAGATTGGGTTTTAGGGATTTTTTCTGTATTTTATTATCTAAAAATTGAGGTTGAAACTAAAATTATTAACCTTTTATTATCATAGTTACGTAATACGGGTGAAAAAAAGACACATCCTGATCAAGTTCAACTGCGAGATGGGCGAGAAAATATAGTATTGTTTTAGATTTGTAATATTTGTCTATTAGTATATATATATATATATATATATATATATATATATATATATAAATTTTAGAACATTTATTAGTATGTTTACGATTAGACTCCTGGCTTAT